>NC_092772.1:7467479-7724433 GCF_047496795.1 Chiloscyllium punctatum
AGTGCTCCCTCAATGCCTCAGAAAGTGCTTCCTCAATGCCTCAGAAATTGCTTCCTCAATGCCTCAGAAAGTGCTCCCTCACTACCTCAGAAAGTCCTCCCTCAATACCTCAGATAGTACTTCCTAAGTACCTCAGAAGGTGCTCCCACAATACCTCAGAAAGTGCTCCCTCAATTCCTCAGAGAGTGCTCACTGAATACCTTAGAAAGTGCACCCTCTATATGTCAGATAGTGCTCCCTCAGTACCTCAGATCTCCGTCCCGCAATACCTTGGAAATTGAATTAGATTAGATTAGATTAGATTACTTACAGTGTGGAAACAGGCCCTTCGGCCCAACAAGTCCACACCGCCCCGCCGAAGCGCAACCCACCCATACCCCTACATCTACCCCTTACCTAACACTACGGGCAATTTAGCATGGCCAATTCACCTGACTGGCACATCTTTGGACTGTTGCTCCCACAATACCTCCAAAAGTGCTTCCTCAATACCACAGGTAGTGCACCTTCAGTACCTCAGATAGTGCACACCCAATACCTCAGAAAGTGCTACCTCAATACCTCAGAAAGTGCACCCTTAATACCTCAGAAAGTACTCCCTCAATACCTCAAACTTGTGCTGCCTCAGTTCCTCAGAATGTGCTCCCTCAATACGTCATAAAGTGCTTCCTCAGTACCTCAGATAGTGCTTCAATACCTCAGATAGATCTTCCTCAATACCTCTGATTGTGCTCCCTCAGTACCTCAGATAGTGCTTGCTAAATACCTCAGAAAGTGTTCCCTCTGTACCTCAGATAGTGCTTCCTCAGTACATCAGATAGTGGTTCCTCAATACCTCAGACAGTGCTCCATCAATACCTCAGAAGGTGCTCCTACAGTACATCGGAAAGTGCTCCCCAATACCTCAGAAAGTGCTCCCTCAATACCTCAGATAGTGCACCTTTAGTACCTCAGAAAATGCTCCCTCAATACCTCAGAAAAGGCTCCCTCAATGCCTCAGATAGTGCTTCCTAAGTAGCTCAGAAGGTGTTCCCTCAATATCTCAGATAGTGCACACTCAGTACCACAGATAGTGCTCCCTCAATACCTCAGAATGTGCTCCCCCAATACCTCAGATAGAGCACTCTCATTACCTCAGAATGTGTTTCCTCAATACCTCATATAGTGCTCCCTCAATACATCTGATAGTGCTCCCTCAATACCTCAGAAGGTGCTCCCTCAATACCTCAAATTAGTGCTGCCTTAGTACCTCAGAAAGTGCTCCCTCAATATGTCATATAGTGCTCCCTCATTACCTCAGATAGTGCTCCCTCAATACCTCAGAAGGAGCTCCCTCAATACCTCAGCAAGTGTTCCCTCAATATCACAGATAGTGCACACTCAGTACCTCAGAAAGTGCTCCCTCAATACCTCAGAAATTTCTCCCTCAATACCTCAAATAGTTCACCCTCAATACGCCAGAAAGTGCTCCCTCAATACCTCAGATAGTGCAACCACAATAACTCAGAAAGTGTTCCCTCAGTACCTCAGAAAATGCTCCCCCAGTACCTCAGATATCCGTCCCTCAATACCTCCAAAACTACTCCCTCAATACCTCAGGTAGTGCTCCCTCAGTACCTCTGATATCTCAGACAGTGCTCTCTCAATATCTCAGTAGTGCTTCCTCAGTGCCTCAGATAGTGCACCCTCAGTACTCACATGGTGCTTCCTCAATATCTCAGAAAGTTCTCGCTCAATACCTCAGAGGGAGCACCCTCAATACCTCAGAAAGTGCTTACTCTGTACCACAGATAGTGCACCCTCAATACGTCAGAAAGTGCTCCCTCAGTACCTCAGATAGTGCTTCCTCAATATCTCAGAAAGTTCTCGCTCAATACCTCAGAGGGAGCACCCTCAATAACTCAGAAAGTGTTCCCTCAATACCTCAGATAGTGTACACTCTGTACTTCAGACAGTGCTTCCTCAGTACTCAGACAGTGCTCCCTCAGTAGCTCAGAAAGTGCTTACTCAATACCTCAGAAAGTGCTCCCGCAGTACCTCAGAAAATTGCTTCCTCAATACCTCAGAAAGTGCTTGCTCAATACCTCAGAAAGTACTCCCTCAATACTTCAGATAGTGCTTCCTCAGTACTTCAGATACCTCAGAAAGTACTCCCTCAATACCTCAGATAGTCCGTCCCTCATTACCTCAAAAAGTGCTCCCTCAGTTCCGCAGATAGTGCTCCCTGAGCACCTTAGCTCGCGCACCTTCAGTACTTCAGAAAATGCTCCATCAATACCTCAGATAGTACACCCTCAGTACATCAGAAATTGTTCCCTCACTACCTCAGAAAGTGCTCCCTCAATACCTCAGAAAAGGCTTCCACAATATCTAAGAAAGTGCTCCCTCAGTATCTCAGATAGTGCTTCCTACGTACCTCAGAAGGTGCTCCCTCAATACCTTAGAAAGTGCTCCCTCCATGCTTTAGATAATGGTCTCACAATACCTCAGAAAGTGCTCCCTCAATACCTCAGATAGTGCACACTCTGTACTTCAGACAGTGCTTCCTCAGTGCTCAGACAGTGCTCTCTCAATACCTCAGATAGTGCACACGCAGAACCTCAGACAGTGCACCCTCAATACGGCAGAAACTGGTCCCACAGTACCTCAGATAGTGCTTCCACAATACCTCAGAAAATACTCACTCAATACCTCAGGAGTTCCCTTAATACCTCAGATAGTGCTCCCTCAATACCTCAGATAGTACACCCTTAGTGCCTCAGTAATTGCTCCCTCAATACCTCAGATAGTGCACCCTCAATACCTCAGAAAGTGCTTCCTCAGTACCGCAGAAAGTGCGTCCTCAATACCTCAGATAGTGCTTCGTCAGAACCTCAGAAAGTGCAGCCTCAATTCCTCAGATAGTGCTACCTCAATACCTCAGATAGTGATTCCTCAGATCCTCAAAAATTGCTCCCTGAATACCACAGATTGTGCTTCCTCAATACCTCAGAAAGGGCACCCTTAATACCTCAGAAAGTACTTCTTCAGCACCACAGATAATGCTCCCTCAATACCTCAGAGTGTGATCGCTCAATACCTCAGATAGTGCTCCCCCATACCTTAGATGGTGCTCCCTCAATACCTCAGATAGTGTTCCTCAATACCTCACATAGATCTCCCTCAATACCTCAGAGAGTGCTCCCTCAGTACCTCAGGCAGTGCTTCCTCAATACCTCAGAAAGTGCTCCCTCAGTACCTCAGGCAGTGCTTCCTCAGTACCTCAGAAAGCGCTCCCTCAATACTTGAGTTATTGCACACTCAGTACCTCACATAGTGCTTCCGCATTACCTGAGAAAGTGCTCCCACAATACCTCAGATAGTGTTCCTTAATGCCTCAGATGGATCTCCCTCAATACCTCAGAAAATGTCCGCTCAGTACCTCAGAGTGCTTCCTCAGTACATCAGATAGTGCCTCCTCAATACTTCAGAAAGTGCTCCCTCAATACCTCAGGGAATGCTTCCTCAGTAAATCAAATAGTGCTTCCTCAATACCTCAGATAGTACTTCCTCAGTACCTCAGATAGTGCTTGCTCACCACCACAGAGAGTACTCCCTCAGTACCTCAGAAAGTACTCCCTCAATACCTCAGACAGTGCTCCCTCAGTACCTCAGATAGTGCTACCTCATTACCTCAGAGAGTGCTCCCTCAGCACTCACATTGTACTTCCTCAATACCTCAGAAAGTGCTCCCTCGGTACCACAGATAGTGCACACTCAGTACGTCAGCAAGTGCTCCCTCATGACCTCAGAAGGAGTACCCACAATACCTCAGAAAGTGCTCCCTCAATATCTCAGATAGTGCTCCCCATGCCTTGGATTTTGCTCCCTCAATACCTCAGAAAGTGCTCCCTCAATACCTCAGATAGTACTCCCCCAATACCTCAAATAGTGCTCCCTCAATACCTCAGAAAGTGCTACCTTAGTACCTCATATAATGCTCACTCAATAGCTCAGAAAGTGCTCACTCAATACCTCAGAAAGTGCTACCTCAGTACATCAGATAGTGCTCCCTCAGTTCTTCAGAAACTGCTCCCTCAATACCTCAGATAGATCTCCCTCAATACCTCAGAGAGTGCTCCCTCAGTACCTCAGGCAATGCTTGCTCAATACCTCAGAAAGTGCTCCCTCACTACCTGAGATATTGCTCCCTCAGTACCTCACTTAGTGCTTGCTCATTACCTCAGACAGTACTCCCTCAGTATCTCAGATTGTGCTTCCTCAATACCTCAGTAAGTGCTCACTCAATACCCGAGATATTGCACCCTCAGTACCTCAGATAGTGCTTGCTCAATACCTCAGACAGTACTCCCTCAGTATCTCAGATTGTGCTTCCTCAATACCTCAGAAAGTGCTCCCTCAGTATCTCAGAGAGTGCTTCCTCAGTACCTCAGATAGTGCTCACTCAGTACCTCAGAAAGTACTCCCTCAGTACCTCAGAAAGTACCCCCTCAATACCTCAGATAGTGCTTCGTCAGTTCCTCAGATAGTGCACACCCAATACCTCAGAAAGGGCTCCCTCTGTACCTCAGATTGTCCGTCCCTCATTACCTCAGTTCGTGATCCTTCAATATCTCAGATAGTGCTCGCTGAATACCTTAGACAGCGCACCTTCAGTATATCAGAAAATGCTCGATCAATACCTCCAATAGTATACCCTCAGTACCTCAGAAAGTGCTCCCTCAACACCTCAGATAGTGTTCCTCAATACCTTCAGATAGTGTTCCTCAATACCTCAGAGAGATCTCCCTCAATACCTCAGAGAGTGCTCCCTCAGTACCTCAGGCAATGCTTGCTCAATACCTTAGAAAGTGCTCCCTCAGTACCTGAGACATTGCTCCCTCAGTAACTCACATAGTGCTTGCTCAATACCTCTGAAAGTACTCCCTCAGTATCGCAGATGGTACTTACTCAATACCTCAGATAGTGCTCCCCATGCCTTAGATTTTGCTCCCTCAATACCTCAGAAAGTGCTCCCTCAATACTGCAGATAGAACACCCAATACCTCAAATAGTGCTCCCTCAATACCTCAGATAGTGCTCCCCCAATACCTCATATAGTGCTCCCTCAATACCTTAGAATGTGCTACCTCAGTACTCATATAATGCTCACTCAATAGCTTAGAAAGTGCTCACTCAATACCTCAGAAAGTGCTCCCTCTGTACATCAGAAAATTGCTTCCTCAATAAATCAGAAAGTGCTCCCTCAGTACCTCAAATAGTGCTCCCTCAATACTTCAGATAGTGTTCCTCAATACCTCAGATAGATCTCCCTCAATACCTCAGAAAGTGCTCCCTCAGTGCCTCAGGCAATGCTTGCTCAATACCTCAGAAAGTGCTCCCTCAGTACCTCAGAGAGTGCTTCATCAGTACATCAGAAAGTGCTTCCTCAATACCTCAGTAAGTGCTCCCTCAATACCCGAGATATTGCACCCTCAATGCCTCAGATAGTGCTTGCTCAATACCTCAGACAGTACTCCCTCAGAATCTCAGATAGTGCTTCCTTAATACCTCAGAAAGTGCTCCCTCAGTACCTCAGAGACTGCTTCTTCAGCAAATCAAATAGTGCTTCCTCAATACCTCAGAAAGTGCTCCCTCAATACCTCAGAAAGTACTCCCTCAGTACCTCAGAATGTACTCCCTCAATACCTCAGATAGTGCTTCCTCAGTTCCTCAAATATTGCACACCCAATACCTCAGAAAGGGCTCCCTCTGTACCTCAGATTGTCAGTCCCTCATTACCTCAGTAAGTGCTCCCTCAATACCTCAGATAGTGCTCCCTGAATACCTTAGACAGCGCACCTTCAGTATCTCAGAAAATGCTCCATCAATACCTGAGATAGTACACTCTCAATACCTCAGAAAGTGCTGCCACAATCCCTCAGATAGTGCTCCCTCAATACCTTCAGATAGTGTTCCTCAATACCTCAGAGAGATCTCCCTCAATACCTCAGAGAGTGCTCCCTCAGTACCTGAGATATTGCTCCCTCAGTACCTCACTTAGGGCTTGCTCAATACCTCAGAAAGTAGACCCTCAGTATCTCAGATACTGCTTCCTCAATACCACAGAAAGTGCTCCCTCAGTACCTCAGGGAGTGCTTGTTCAGCAAAACAAATAGTGCTTCCGCAATACCTCGGAAATGGCTCCCTCAATACCTCAGATATTGCTCCCTCAGTACCTCATATAGTGCTTCCTCAATTCCTCAGATAGTGCTCCCTCAATACCTCAAATAGTGCTCCCTGAATACCTTAGACAGCGCACCTTCAGTAACTCAGAAAATGCTCCATCAATACCTCAGATAGTACACCCTCAGTACCTCAGAAAGTGCTCCCTCAATACATCAGGTAGTGCACCCTCAATACCTCAGAAAAGGCTCCCTCAATACCTCAGGTAGTGAACCCTCAATAACTCAGATAGTGCTTCCTAAGTCCCTCAGAAGGTTCTCCCTCAATACCTCAGAAAGTGCTCCCTCAATACATTAGAAAATGCTCCCACAATACCTCAGTAAGTACTCCGTCAATACCTCAGATAGTGCTCCCTCAATACCTCAGAAAGTGCTTCCTCAGTACTTCAGATAGTGCACACTCTGTACTTCAGGCAGTGCTTCCTCAGTACTCAGACAGTGCTTTCTCAATAACTAAGATAGTGCACCCTCAATACCTCAGATAGTGCTCCCTCAGTATCACAGAAAGTGCTCCCTCAATACATCAGATAATGCTCCCTCAGTATGTCAGATAATACTCTCTCAGTCCCTCAGATATTGCTTCCTCAATACCACAGAAAGTACTCCCTCAATACCTCATTTCGAGCCTCCTCAGTTTCTCAGATAGTGCTCACACAATACCTCAGAAATGGCTCCCACAGTACCTCAGATAGTGCACCATCAGTACCTCAGAAAATGCTCGCTCAATACCTCAGACAGTGCACGCTCAATAACTCAGATAGTGCTTCCTCAGTAACTCAGATAGTGCTCCCTCAGTTTTCTTTTTGTGCTTCCTCAATACATCAGAAAGTGCTTCCTCGGTACCACAGGTCGTGCACTCTCAATAGCTCAGATTGTGCTCCCTCAATACCTCAGAAAGCCCTCGCTCAATACCTCAGAAGGAGCACCCTCAATATCTCAGAAGGAACACCCTCAATACCTCAGATAGCACTCCCTCAAAACCTCAGAAAGTGCTTCCTCAGTACCACAGAAAGTGCTCCCTCAGTACATCAGATTATGCTCCCTCAGTATGCCAGATAATGCTCCCTCAGTACCTCAGATAATGCTTCCTCAATACCTCAGAAAGTGCTCCCTCAATACCTCAGTAATTGCTCCCTCAATACCTCAGAAAGTCCTCCCTCAATACTTCAGATAGTCCTCACTCAATACCTTAGAAAGTGCTCCCTCAATACGTCAGATAGCGCACACTCTGTACTTCAGGCAGTGCTTCCTCACAACTCAGAAATTGCTCCCTCAATACGTCGGACAGTGGTTCCTTAATATGTCAGAAAGTGCTCCCTCAGTACCTCAGATCGTGCTTTCTCAATAGCTCAGAAAATACTCACTCAATACCTCAGAAGGAGCTCCCCCAATACCTCAGATAGTGCTCCCTCAATACCTCAGATAGTGCTCCCTCAATACCCTCAGATAGTGTTCCTCAATACCTCAGAGAGATCTCCCTCAATACCTCAGAGAGTGCTCCCTCAGTACCTCAGGCAATGCTTGCTCAATACCTCAGAAAGTGCTCCCTCAGTACCTGAGATATTGCTCCCTCAGTACCTCACTTAGTGCTTGCTCATTACCTCAGAAAGGACACCCTCAGTACCTCAGATAGTGCTTCCTCAATACCTCTGTAAGTGCTCCCTCAATACCCGAGAAATTGCGCCCTCAGTACCTCACATAATGCTTGCTCAATACCTCAGACAGTACTCCCTCAGTATCTCAGATAGTCCTTCCTCAAAACCTCAGAAAGTGCTCCCTCAGTACCTCAGAGAGTGCTTCTTCAACAAATCAAATAGTGCTTCCTCAATACCTCAGATATTGCTCCCTCAGTACCTCATATAGTGCATCCTCAATACCTCAGAAAGTGCTCCATCAGTACCTCAGATAGTGCACCCTCAATACCTCAGAAAGTGCTCCCTCACTATTTCAGAAAGTGCTCCCTCAGTACCTCAGATAGTGCTCCCGCAATACCTCAGTAATTGCTCCCTCACCACCTCAGAAAGTGCTCCCTCAATACCTCAGATAGTGCACCCTCAATACCTCAGTTAATGCTCCCCTGCTACCTCAGAAAGTGCTCCCTCAATACCTCAGATTGTGCACCCTCAATACCTCAGTTATTGCTCCCTCACTACCTCAGAACATGCTCCCTCAGTACCTCAGAAAATGCTCCATCAGTATGTCAGATAATCCTCCCTCAGTACCTCAGATAGTGCTTCCTCAGTACCTCAGATAATGCTCCCTCAGTACCTTAGAAATTGCTTCATCACTACCTCAGATAGCGCTTCCTCAATATCTCAAAAGGTGCACCCTCAATACCTCAGAAAGTGCTCCCTCAATACATTAGAAAAAGCTCCCACAATGCCTCAGTAAGTACTCCGTCAATACCTCAGATAGTGCTCACTCAATACTTCAGAAAGTGCTCCCTCAATACCACCGATAGTGCATCCTCAATACCTCAGAAAGTGCTTCCTCAGTACTTCGGATAGTGCACACTCTGTACTTCAGGCAGTGCTTCCTCAGTACTCAGACAGTGCTCCCTCAATACCTAAGATAGTGCAACCTCAATACCTCAGATAGTGCTCCTGCAGTATCACAGAAAGTGCTCCCTCAGTACATCAGATAATGCTCCCTCAGTATGTCAGATAATGCTCTCTCAGTCCCTCAGATATTGCTTCCTCAATACCTCAGAAAGTGCTCCCTCAATACCTCAGATAGTACTTCCTCAGTCCCTCAGATAGTTCTTGCTCAATACCACAGAAAGTACTCCCTCAGTGACTCAGAAAGTACTCCTTCATACCGCATTTCGAGCTTCTTCAGTTTCTCAGATAGTGCACACACAATACCTCAGAAATGGCTCCCACAGTACCTCAGATAGTGCACCATCAGGACATCAGAAAATGCTCCCTCAATACCTCCGACAGTGCACGCTCAATAACTCAGATAGTGCTTCCTCAGTAACTCAGGTAGTGCTCCCTCAGTTTTCTTTTTGTGCTTCCTCAATACATCAGAAAGTCCTTCCTCAGTACCACAGGACGTGCACTCTCAATAGCTCAGATTGTGCTCCCTCAATACCTCAGAAAGCCCTCGCTCAATACCTCAGAAGGAGCACCCTCAATATCTCAGAAGGAACACCCTCAATACCTCAGAAAGCACTCCCTCAAAAACTCAGAAAATGCTTCCTCAGTACCACAGAAAGTGCTCCCTCAGTACATCAGATAATGCTCCCTCAGTATGCCAGATAATGCTCCCTCAGTACCTCAGATAATGCTTCCTCAATACCTCAGAAAGTGCTCCCTCAATACCTCAGTAATTGCTCCCTCAATACCTCAGAAAGTGCTCCCTCAATACCTCAGATAATTTTCCCTCAATACCTCAGAAAGTACTCCCTCAATACCTCAGAAAGTGCTCCCTCAGTACCACAGATAATGCTCCCTCAATAGCTCAGATAGTGCTTCTTCAATACCTCAGAAAGTGCTACCTCAGTACTCATATAATGCTCACTCAATGGCTCAGAAAGTGCTCACTCAATACCTCAGAAAGTGCTCCCACAGTACATCAGATAGTGCTCCCTCAATACTTCAGATAGTGCTCCTCAATACCTCAGATAGATCTCCCTCAATACCTCAGAGAGGGCTCGTTCAGTGCCTCAGGCAATGCTTGCTCAATACCTCAGAAAGTGCTCCCTCAGTACCTCAGAAAGTGTTTCATCAGTACATCAGAAAGTGCTTCCTCAATACCTCAGTAAGTGCTCCCTCAATACCCGAGATATTGCACCCTCAATGCCTCAGATAGTGCTTACTGAATACCTCAGACAGTACTCCCTCTGTATCTCAGATAGTGCTTCCTCAATACCTCAGAAAGTTCTTCCTCAATACCACAGAAACTACTCCCTCAGTGCCTCAGAACGTACTCCCTCAATACCTCAGATAGTGCTTCCTCAGTTCCTCAGATAGTGCACACCCAATACGTCAGAAAGTGCTCCCTCTGTACCTTAGATTGTCAGTCCCTCAATACCTCAGATAGTGCTCCCTGAATACCTTAGACAGCGCACCTTCAGTATCTCAGAAAGTGCTCCATCAATACCTCAGATAGTACTCTCTCAATACCTTCAGATAGTGTTCCTCAATACCTCAGATAGATCTCCCTCAATACCTTAGAGAGTGCTCCCTCAGTACCTCAGGCAATGCTTGCTCAATACCTCAGAAAGTGCTCCCTCAGTACCTGAGATATTGCTACCTCAGTACCTCACTTAGTGCTTGCTCAATACCTCAGGAAATGCACCCTCAGTACCTCAGATAGTGCTTCCTCAATACCTCAGTAAGTGCTCCCTCAATACCCGAGATATTGCACCCTCAGTACCTCAGATAGTGCTTGCTCAATACCTCAGACAGTACTCCCTCAGTACCTCAGATAGTGCTCCCTCAATAACTCAGAAAGTGCTCCATCAGTACCTCAGATAGTGAACCCTCAATACCTCAGAAAGTGCTGCCTCACTACCACAGAAAGTGATCCCTCAATACCTCAGTAATTGCTCCCTCACCACCTCAGAAAGTGCGCCCTCAATACCTCAGATAGTGCACCCGCAATACCTCAGAAAGTGCTTCCTCAGTACCACAGAACGTGCTCCCTCAGTACCTCAGATAATGCTCCCTCAGTACCTTAGAGAGTGCTTCATCACTACCTCAGATAGCGCTTCCTCAATACCTCAAAAAGTGCACCCTTAATACCTCAGAAAGTGCTCCCTCAGTACCACAGATAATGCTCCCTCAATAGCTCAGATAGTGCTTCCTCAATACCTCAGAAGGTGCTCCCTCAATACCTCAATAGTTCTCACTCAATACCTTAGAAAGTGCTCCCTCAATACGTCAGATAATGCACACTCTCTACTTCAGGCAGTGCTTCCTCACAACTCAGACATTGCTCCCTCAATACGTCGGACAATGCTTCCTTAATATGTCAGAAAGTGCTCCCTCTGTACCTCAGATAATGCTCCCTCAGTACCTCAGCGAGTGCTTCGTCAGAACCTCAGAAAGTGCTGCCTCAATACCTCAGATAATGTTCCATCAGTATGTCAGATAATGTTTTCTCAGTACCTCAGATAGTGCTTCCTCCGTACCTCAGAAAGTGCTCCCTCAATACCTCAGAAAGTGCTTCCTCAGTACCTCTGATAATTGTCCCTCAGTACCTTAGAGAGTGCTTCATCACTACCTCAGATAGCGCTTCCTCAATACCTCAAAAAGTGCACCCTTAATACCTCAGAAAGTGCTCCCTCAGTACCTCAGAATGTGCTCCCTCAATACCTAAGATAGTGCGCCCTCAATAACTCAGAAAGGGCTCCCTCAATACCTCCGATAGTGCACCCTCAATACCTCAGAAAGTGCTTCCTCAGTACCACAGAATGTGCTCCCTCAGTATGTCAGATAATGCTCCCTCAATACCTCACATAGTGCTTCCTCAATACCTCAGAAAGAGCTCCCTCAATACCTCAGATAGTGCTCCCTTTATACCTCAAAAAGTGTTCACGCAATACCTCAGAATGTGTTCCCTCAATACCTCCGATAGTGCACCCTCAATACCTCAGAAAATGCTTCCTCAGTACCACAGAATGTGCTCCCTCAGTACATCAGATAATGCTCCCTCAGTATGTCAGATAATGCTCCCTCAGTACCTCACAAATTGCTTCCTCAATACCTCAGAAAGAGCTCCCTCAATACCTCACATAGTACTTCCTCAGAACCGCAGATAGTGCTTGCTGAATACCACAGAAAGTACTCCCTCAGTACCTCAGAAAGTACTCCCTCAATACCGCATTTCGAGCTTCCTCACTTTCTCAGATAGTGCACACTCAATACCTCAGAAATGGCTCCCACAGTACCTCAGATAGTGCACCATCAGTACATCAAAAAATGCTCCCTCAATACCTCAGACAGTGCACGCTCAATAACTCAGATAGTGCTTCCTCAGTAACTCAGGTAGTGCTCCCTCAGTTTTCTTTTTGTGCTTCCTCAATACATCAGAAAGTGCTTCCTCAGTACCACAGGTCGTGCACTCTCAATAGCTCAGATTGTGCTCCCTCAATACCTCAGAAAGCCCTCGCTCAATACCTCAGAAGGAGCACCCTCAATACCTCGGAATGTTCTCCCCCAATACCTCAGATAGTGCTCCCCCATGCCTTAGATACTGCTCCCTCAATACCTCAGATAGTGCTTCCTCAGTACCTCAGAATGTGCTCCCTCAGTACCTAGAAAATTGCTTCTTCAATACCTCAGAAAGTGCTCCCTCAACACCTCAGATAGTGTTCCCACAGTTCCTCACATAGTGCTTGCTTAATACCTCAGAAAGTACTCCCTCAGTACCTCAGATAGTGCTTCCTCAGTATCTCAGAAAGTGCTCCCTCAGTACCTCAGATAGTGCTTCCCCAGCAAATGAAATGGTGCTTCCTCAATACTTCAGAAAGTGCTCCCTCAATACCACAGATAGTGCTTCCTCAGTACCTCAGATAGTTCTCGCTCAATACCTCAGAAAGTACTCCCTCAGTACCTCAGAAAGTACTCCCTCAATACCTCAGATAGTGCTTCCTCAGTTCCTCAGATAGTGCACATCCAAGACCTCAGAAAGGGCTCCCTCAGTACCTCAGATAGAACGTCCCTCATTACCTCAGATAGTGCTCACTCAATACCTCAGATAGTGCTCCCTGAGTACCTTAGCCAGCGAACCTTCAATACAACAGAAAATGCTCCATCAATACCTCAGATAGTACACCCTCAGTACCTCAGAAGGTCCTCCCTCACTACCACAGAAAGTGTTCTCCCAATACCTCGGATAATGCTTCCTAAGTACCTCAGAAAATGCTCACTCAATACTTTAGATAATGCTCACTCAATACCTCAGATAGTGCACACTCTGTACCACAGAAATTGCTCCCTCAGTACCTCAGACAGTGCTTCCTTAATACGTCAGAAAGTGCTCCCTCAGTACCTCAGATAGTGCTTCCTCAATGCCTCAGAAAATACTCGCTCAATACCTCAGAAGGAGTTCCCTCAATATCTCAGATAATGCTCCCTCAATACCTCAGTAATTGCTCCTTCAATACCACAGAAAGTACTCTCTCAATACCTCAGATAGTACACCTGCAATACCTCAGAAAGGGCTTCCTCAGTACCACAGAAAGTTCTCCTTCACTACCTCAGATAGTGCTCTCACAGTACCTCAGATAATGCTCCCTCAGTATGTCGGAAAATGCTTCCTCAGTACCTAAGATAGCGCTCCCTCAATACCTCATATAATGCTCCCTCAATACCTCAGAAAATGTTCACTCAATACCTCATAAAGTGCTCCCTCAGTACTTCAGAAGATTGCTCCCTCAATACCTCAGAAAGTTTTCCTCAATACCTCAGATAGATCTCCCTCAATACCTCAGAGAGTGCTTCCTCAGTACATCAGATACTGCCTCCTCAATACCTCAGATAGTGTTCCTCAATACCTCAGATAGATCTCCCTCAAAACCTGAGATATTGCTCCCTCAGTAGCTCAAATAGTGCTTGCTCAATACCTCAGAAAGTCCTCCCTCCATACCTCAAATAGTGCTCCCTCAATACCTCAAAAAGAGCTCCTTTCATCCTTCAGAAAGTGCTCCCTCAGTACCTCAGGTCGTGCTTCCTCAATACCTCAGAAAGTGCTCCCTCAATACCTCAGATAGTCTGTCCTCAGTACCTCAGATAGTGCTTCCCCAGTACCTTAGAAAGCCTTCCCTCAGTATCTCAGATAATTTTCCCTCACTACCTCAGAAAGCGATCCCTGAATACCTCAGATAGTGTTCCCACAGTTCCTCAGATGGTGTTTCCTCAGTTCCTCAGATAGTGCACCCTCAATACCTCAGACAGTGCTTCCTCAGTATCTCAGATAGTTCAACCACAGAAAGTGCTCCCTCAGTACCTCAGATAATGCTCCCACAGTATGTCAGATAATTCTTCCTCAGTACCTCAGGTAGTGCTTCCTCAGTACCTCAGAAAGTGCTTCCTCAGTACCTTAGAAAGCGCTCCCTCAGTATGTCAGATAATGTTCCCTCAACACCTCAGATAGTGCTTCCTCACTATCTCAAAAAGCGCTTCCTCAATACCTCAGATAGCGCTCCCTCAATATCTCAGATCGTCCTTCTTCAGATCCTCAAAAACTGCTCCTCCAATACCTCAGATAGCGCTTCCTCAATACCTCAGAAAGTGCACCATTAATACCTCAGAAGGTGTTCCCTCAGTACCTCAGAAAGTGCTCCCTCAGTACCAAAGAAAGTGCTCCCTCAGTACCTCAGATAATGCTCCCTCAGTATGTAAGATAATGCTTCCTCAGTACCTCAGATAGTGCTTTCTCAATACCTCAGAAAGTGCTCCCTCAATACCTCAGATAGTTCTCACTCAATACCTTACAAAGTGCTCGCTCAATACGTCAAATAGTGCACACTCTGCACTTCAGGCAGTGCTTCCTCACAACTCAGAAATTACTCCCTCAATATGTCGGACAGTGCTTCCTTAATACGTCAGAAAGTGCTCCCTCAGTACCTCAGATAGTGCTTCCTCAATAACTCAGAAAATACTCGCTCAATACCTCAGAAGGCGCTCCCCCAATACCTCAGATAGTGCTCCCTCAATACCTCAGTAATTGCTCCCTCACTACCTCAGAAAGTGCGCCCTCAATACCTCAGATAGTGCACCCGCAATACCTCAGAAAGTGCTTCCTCAGTACCACAGAACGTGCTCCCTCAATACCTCAGATAATGCTCCCTCAGTACCTTAGAGATTGCTTCATCACTACCTCAGATAGCGCTTCCTCAATACCTCAAAAAGTGCACCCTTAATACCTCAGAAAGTGCTCCCTCAGTACCACAGGTAATGCTCCCTCAAAATCTCAGATAGTGCTTCCTCAATACCTCAGAAGGTGCTCCCTCAATACCTCAGAATGTGCTCCCTCAATACCTCACATAGTGCTCACCCATACCTAAGATAGTGCTCCCTCAATACCTCAGCTAGAACTCCCTTTATACCACAAAAAGTGTTCACGCAATACCTCCGATAGTGCACCCTCAATACCTCAGAAAGTGCTTCCTCAGTACCAAAGAAAGTGCTCCCTCAGTATTCAGATAATGCTCCCTCAGTATGTCAGATAATGCTCCCTCAGTACCTCAGATAGTGCGTCCTCAATACCTCAGAAAGTGCTCCCTCAATACCTCAATACCTTACAAAGTGTTGCTCAATACGTCAGATAGTGCACACTCTGTACTTCAGGCAGTGCTTCCTCACAACTCAGAAATTGCTGCCTCAATATGTCGGACAGTGCTTCCTTAATATGTCAGAAAGTGCTCCCTCACTACCTCAGATAATGCTTCCTTAATACCTCAGAAAATACTCGCTCAATACCACAGAAGGAGCCCTCCAAATACCTCAGGTAGTGCTCCCTCAATACCTCAGTTATTGCTCCCTCACTACCTCAGAAAGTGCTTCCTCAATACCTCAGTAAGTGCTCCCTAAATACCTGAGATATTGCACCCTCAATGCCTCAGATAGTGCTTGCTGAATACCTCAGACAGTACTCCCTCTGTATCTCAGAATGTTCTCCCTCAATACCTCAGAAAGTGCTCCCTCAGTACCACAGATAATGCTCCCTCAATAGCTCAGATAGTGCTTCTTCAATACCTCAGAAAGTGCTACCTCAGTACTCATATAATGCTCACTCAATGGCTCAGAAAGTGCTCACTCAATACCTCAGAAAGTGCTCCCACAGTACATCAGATAGTGCTCCCTCAATACTTCAGATAGTGTTCCTCAATACCTCAGATAGATCTCCTTCAATACCTCAGAGAGGGCTCGCTCAGTGCCTCAGGCAATGCTTGCTCAATACCTCAGAAAGTGCTCCCTCAGTACCTCAGAGAGTGCTTCATCAGTACATCAGAAAGTGCTTCCTCAATACCTCAGTAGGTGCTCCCTAAATACCCGAGATATTGCACCCTCAATGCCTCAGATAGTGCTTGCTGAATACCTCAGACAGTACTCCCTCAGTATCTCAGATAGTGCTTCCTCAATACCTCAGAAAGTTCTTCCTCAATACCTCAGAAACTACTCCCTCAGTACCTCAGAACGTACTCCCTCAATACCTCAGATAGTGCTTCCTCAGTTCCTCAGATAGTGCACACCCAATACGTCAGAAAGGGCTCCCTCTGTACCTTAGATTGTCAGTCCCTCAATACCTCAGATAGTGCTCCCTGAATACCTTAGACAGCGCACCTTCAGTATCTCAGAAAGTGCTCCATCAATACCTCAGATAGTACACTCTCAATACCTCAGAAAGTGCTCCCTTAATCCCTCAGATAGTGATCCCTCAATACCTTCAGATAGTGTTCCTCAATACCTCAGATAGATCTCCCTCAATACCTCAGAGAGTGCTGCCTCAGTACCTCAGGCAATGCTTGCTCAATACCTCAGAAAGTGCTCCCTCACTACCTGAGATATTGCTCCCTCAGTACCTCACTTAGTGCTTGCTCAATACCTCAGGAAATGCACCCTCAGTACCTCAGATAGTGCTTCCTCAATACCTCAGTAAGTGCTCCCTCAATACCCGAGATATTGCACCCTCAGTACCTCAGATAGTGCTTGCTCAATACCTCAGACAGTACTCCCTCAGTACCTCAGATAGTGCTCCCTCAATACCTCAGAAAGTGCTCCATCAGTACCTCAGATAGTGAACCCTCAATACCTCAGAAAGTGCTCCCTCACTACCACAGAAAGTGATCCCTCAATACCTCAGTAATTGCTCCCTCACCACCTCAGAAAGTGCTCCCTCAATACCTCAGATAGTGCACCCTCAATACCTCAGTTATTGCTCCCTCACTACCTCAGAAAGTGCTCCCTCACTACTTCAGATTGTGCACTCTCAATACCTCAGAAAGTGCTTCCTCAGTACCACAAAAAGTGTTCCCTCAGTACCTCAGAAAATACTCCATCAGTATGTCAGATAATCCTCCCTCAGTACCTCAGATAGTGCTTCCTCACTACCTCAGATAATGCTCCCTCTGTACCTTAGAAAGTGCTTCATCACTACTTCAGATAGCGCTTCCTCAATATCTCAAAAGGTGCACCCTCAATACCTCAGAAAGTGCTCCCTCAAAACATTAGAAAATGCTCCCACAATACCTCAGTAAGTACTCCGTCAATACCTCAGATAGTGCTCACTCAATACTTCAGAAAGTGCTCCCTCAATACCTCAGATAGTGCACCCTCAATACCTCAGAAAGTGCTTCCTCAGTACTTCAGATAGTGCACACTCTGTACTTCAGGGAGTGCTTCCTCAGTACTCAGACAGTGCTCGCTCAATAACTAAGATAGTGCACACTCAATACCTCAGATAGTGCTCCTTCAGTATCACAGAAAGTGCTCCCTCAGTACATCAGATAATGCTCCCTCAGTATGTCAGATAATGCTCTCTTAGTCCCTCAGATATTGCTTCCTCAGTACCTCAGAAAGTGCTCCCTCCATACCTCAGAGAGTTCTCACTCAATATCTTAGAAAGTGCTCCCTCAATACGTCAGATAGTGCACACTCTGTACTTCAGGCAGTGCTTCCTCACAACTCAGACATTGCTCCCTCAATAGGTCGGACAGTGCTTCTGTAATACGTCAGAAAGTGCTCCCTCTGTACCTCAGATAATGCTCCCTCAGTACCTCAGAGAGTGCTTCGTCAGAACCTCAGAAAGTGCTGCCTCAATACCTCAGATAATGTTCCATCAGTATGTCAGATAATGCTTTCTCAGTACCTCAGATAGTGCTTCCTCCGTACCTCAGAAAGTGCTCCCTCAATACCTCAGAAAGTGCTTCCTCAGTACCTCTGATAATTGTCCCTCAGTACCTTAGAGAGTGCTTCATCACTACCTCAGATAGCGCTTCCTCAATACCTCAAAAGGTGCACCCTTAATACCTCAGAAAGTGCTCCCTCAGTACCTCAGAATGTGCTCCCTCAATACCTCAGTTAGTGCTCCCCCATACCTAAGATAGTGCGCCCTCAATAACTCAGAAAGGGCTCCCTCAATACCTCAGATAGTGCTCCCTTTATACCTCAAAAAGTGTTCACGCAATACCTCAGAATGTGTTCCCTCAATACCTCCGATAGTGCACCCTCAATACCTCAGAAAATGCTTCCTCAGTACCACAGAATGTGCTCCCTCAGTACATCAGATATTGCTCCATCAGTATGTCAGATAATGCTCCCTCAGTACCTCACAAATTGCTTCCTCAATACCTCAGAAAGAGCTCCCTCAATACCTCACATAGTACTTCCTCAGAACCGCAGATAGTGCTTGCTGAATACCACAGAAAGTACTCCCTCAGTACCTCAGAAAGTACTCCCTCAATACCGCATTTCGAGCTTCCTCACTTTCTCAGATAGTACACACACAATACCTCAGAAATGGCTCCCACAGTACCTCAGATAGTGCACCATCAGTACCTCAGAAAATGCTCCCTCAATACCTCAGATAGTGCACGCTCAATAACTCAGATAGTGCTTCCTCAGTAACTCAGGTAGTGCTCTCTCAGTTTTCTTTTTGTGCTTCCTCAATACATCAGAAAGTGCTTCCTCAGTACCACAGGTCGTGCACTCTCAATAGCTCAGATTGTGCTCCCTCAATACCTCAGAAAGCCCTCGCTCAATACCTCAGAAGGAGCACCCTCAATACCTCGGAATGTTCTCCCCCAATACCTCAGATAGTGCTCCCCCATGCCTTAGATACTGCTCCCTCAATACCTCAGATAGTGCTTCCTCAGTACCTCAGAATGTGCTCCCTCAGTACCTAGAAAATTGCTTCTTCAATACCTCAGAAAGTGCTCCCTCAACACCTCAGATAGTGTTCCCACAGTTCCTCACATAGTGCTTGCTTAATACCTCAGAAAGTACTCCCTCAGTACCTCAGATAGTGCTTCCTCAATATCTCAGAAAGTGCTCCCTCAGTACCTCAGATAGTGCTTCCTCAGCAAATCAAATAGTGCTTCCTCAATACTTCAGAAAGTGCTCCCTCAATACCACAGATAGTGATTCCTCAGTACCTCAGATAGTTCTCGCTCAATACCTCAGAAAGTACTCCCTCAGTACCTCAGAAAGTACTCCCTCAATACCTCAGATAGTGCTTCCTCAGTTCCTCAGATAGTGCACACCCAAGACCTCAGAAAGGGCTCCCTCAGTACCTCAGATAGAACGTCCCTCATTACCTCAGATAGTGCTCACTCAATACCTCAGATAGTGCTCCCTGAGTACCTTAGCCAGCGAACCTTCAATACAACAGAAAATGCTCCATCAATACCTCAGATAGTACACCCTCAGTACCTCAGAAGGTCCTCCCTCACTACCACAGAAAGTGTTCTCTCAATACCTCGGATAATGCTTCCTAAGTACCTCAGAAAATGCTCACTCAATACTTTAGATAATGCTCACTCAATACCTCAGATAGTGCACACTCTGTACCTCAGAAATTGCTCCCTCAGTACCTCAGACAGTGCTTCCTTAATACGTCAGAAAGTGCTCCCTCAGTACCTCAGATAGTGCTTCCTCAATGCCTCAGAAAATACTCGCTCAATACCTCAGAAGGAGTTCCCTCAATATCTCAGATAATGCTCCCTCAATACCTCAGTAATTGCTCCTTCAATACCACAGAAAGTACTCTCTCAATACCTCAGATAGTACACCTGCAATACCTCAGAAAGGGCTTCCTCAGTACCACAGAAAGTTCTCCTTCACTACCTCAGATAGTGCTCTCACAGTACCTCAGATAATGCTCCCTCAGTATGTCGGATAATGCTTCCTCAGTACCTAAGATAGCGCTCCCTCAATACCTCATATAATGCTCCCTCAATACCTCAGAAAATGTTCACTCAATACCTCATAAAGTGCTCCCTCAGTACTTCAGAAGATTGCTCCCTCAATACCTCAGAAAGTTTTCCTCAATACCTCAGATAGATCTCCCTCAATACCTCAGAGAGTGCTTCCTCAGTACATCAGATACTGCCTCCTCAATACCTCAGATAGTGTTCCTCAATACCTCAGATAGATCTCCCTCAAAACCTGAGATATTGCTCCCTCAGTAGCTCAAATAGTGCTTGCTCAATACCTCAGAAAGTCCTCCCTCCATACCTCAAATAGTGCTCCCTCAATACCTCAAAAAGAGCTCCTTTCATACTTCAGAAAGTGCTCCCTCAGTACCTCAGGTCGTGCTTCCTCAATACCTCAGAAAATGCTCCCTCAATACCTCAGATATTTCTCACTCAATACCTTACAAAGTGCTCGCTCAATACGTCAAATAGTGCACACTCTACACTTCAGGCAGTGCTTCCTCACAACTCAGAAATTACTCCCTCAATATGTTGGACAGTGCTTCCTTAATACGTCAGAAAGTGCTCCCTCAGTACCTCAGATAGTGCTTCCTCAATAACTCAGAAAATACTCGCTCAATACCTCAGAAGGCGCTCCCCCAATACCTCAGATAGTGCTCCCTCAATACCTCAGTAATTGCTCCCTCACTACCTCAGAAAGTGCGCCCTCAATACCTCAGATAGTGCACCCGCAATACCTCAGAAAGTGCTTCCTCAGTACCACAGAACGTGCTCCCTCAGTACCTCAGATAATGCTCCCTCAGTACCTTAGAGAGTGCTTCATCACTACCTCAGATAGCGCTTCCTCAATACCTCAAAAAGTGCACCCTTAATACCTCAGAAAGTGCTCCCTCAGTACCACAGATAATGCTCCCTCAATAGCTCAGATAGTGCTTCCTCAATACCTCAGAAGGTGCTCCCTCAATACCTCAGAATGTGCTCCCTCAATACCTCACATAGTGCTCACCCATACCTAAGATAGTGCTCCCTCAATACCTCAGCTAGTACTCCCTTTATACCACAAAAAGTGTTCACGCAATACCTCCGATAGTGCACCCTCAATACCTCAGAAAGTGCTTCCTCAGTACCAAAGAAAGTGCTCCCTCAGTATTCAGATAATGCTCCCTCAGTATGTCAGATAATGCTCCCTCAGTACCTCAGATAGTGCTTCCTCAATACCTCAGAAAGTGCTCCCTCAATACCTCAGATAGTTCTCACTCAATACCTTACAAAGTGCTTGCTCAATACGTCAGATAGTGCACACTCTGTACTTCAGACAGTGCTTCCTCACAACTCAGAAATTGCTCCCTCAATATGTCGGACAGTGCTTCCTTAATATGTCAGAAAGTGCTCCCTCACTACCTCAGATAATGCTTCCTTAATACCTCAGAAAATACTCGCTCAATACCACAGACGGAGCCCTCCAAATACCTCAGGTAGTGCTCCCTCAATACCTCAGTTATTGCTCCCTCACTACCTCACAAAGTGCTCCCTCAATACCTCAGATAGTGTTCCCACAGTTCCTCAGATAGTGTTTCCTCAGTTCCTCAAATAGTGCTCCCTCAATACCTCAGAAAGAGCTTCTTCCATACCTCAGGAGTACCCTCAATACCTCAGAGAGTGCTCCCTCAATACTTCAGATAGTGTTCCTCAATACCTCAGATAGATCTCCCTCAATACCTCAGAGAGTGCTCCCTCAGTACCTTAGGAAATGCTTGCTCAATACCTCAGAAAGTGGTCCCTCAATACCTGAGATATTGCACCCTCAGTACCTCAGATAGTGCTTCCTCAATACCTCAGTAAGTGCTCCCTCAATACCTGAGATATTGTACCCTCAGTACCTCAGATAGTGCTTGCTCAATACCTCAGACAGTACTCCCTCAGTATCTCAGATAGTGCTTCCTCAATACCTCAGAAAGTGCTCCCTCAGTACCTCAGAGAGTGCTTTCTCAGCAAATCAAATAGGGCTTCCTCAATACCTCAGAAAGTGCTCCCTCAATACCTCAGATAGTGCTTCCTCATTACCTCAGATACTGCACACCCAATACCTCAGAAAGGGCTACCTCAATACCTCAGATAATCCGTCCCTCATTACCTCAGAAAGTGCTCCCTCAATTCCTCAGATAGTGCTCCCTCAATACCTCAGATAGTGCTCCCTCAATACCTTTGCCAGCGCACCTTCAGTATCTCAGAAAATGCTCCATCAATACCTCAGATAGTACACCCTCAGTACCTCAGAAAGTGCTCCCTCACTACCTCAGAAAGTGTTCCCTCATTACTTCAGGTAGTGCACCCTCAATACCTCAGAAAAGCCTCCCTCAATACCTCAGATAGTGCACCCTCAATACCTCAGATAGTGCACCCTCAATAACTCAGATAGTGCTTCCTAAGTCCCTCAGAAGGTTCTCCCTCAATACCTCAGAAAGTGCTCCCTCAATACTTTAGAAAATGCTCCCACAATACCTCAGTAAGTGCTCCCTCAATACCTCAGATAGTGCTCACTCAATACCTCAGAAAGTGCTTCCTCAGTACCTCAGATAGTGCTTCCTCAGTACCTCAGATAGAGCTTCCTCAATACTTCAGAAAGTGCTCCCTCAGTATTTCAGATAGTGCACTCTCTGTACTTCAGGCAGTGCTTCCTGAGTACTCAGACAGTGCTCCCTCAATACCTCAGATAGTGCACCCTCAATACCTCAGAACGTGCTTCCTCAGTACCTCAGATAGTGCTTCCTCAGTACCTCAGATAGAGCTTCCTCAATACTTCAGAAAGTGCTCCCTCAATACCGCAGATAGTGCTTCCTCAGTATCTCAGATAGTTCTCGCTCAATACCACAGAAAGTACTCCCTCAGTACCTCAGATCGTGCTTCCTCAGTTCCTCAGATAGTGCACACCCATTACCTCAGAAAGTGCTCCCTCAATACCTCAGATAGTACTCCCTGAATACCTTAGCCAGCACACCTTCAGTACCTCAGAAAATGCTCCAACAATTCCTCAGATAGTACACCCTCAGTACCTCAGAAAGTGCTCCATCACTACAACAGAAAGTTGCTCCCTCATCACCTCAGGTAGTGCACCCTCAATACTTCAGAAAGTGCTCACTCAATACTTTAGATAATGCTCACTCAATACCTCAGAAAGTGCTCCCTCAATACTTAAGCTAGTGCACTCTCTGTACTTCAGGCAGTGCTTCCTCAGTACTCAGACAGTGCTCCCTCAATAGCTCAGATAGTGCACACTCAGTACCTCAGACAGTGCTTCCTTAATACGTCGGACAGTGCTTCCTCAATACGTCAGAAAGTGCTCCCTCAGTACCTCAGATAGTACTTCCTCAATACCTCAGAAAATACTTGCTCCATACCTCAGAAGGAGCTCCCTCAATACCTCAGATAGTGCTCCCTCAATATCTCAGTAATTGCTCCCTCAATACCTCAGAATGTGCTCCAACAATACCTCAGATAGTGCACCCTCAATACCTCAGACAGTGCTTCCTCAGTATCTCAGATAGTTCAACCACAGAAAGTGCTCCCTCAGTACCTCAGATAATGCTCCCTCAGTATGTCAGATAATTCTTCCTCAGTACCTCAGGTAGTGCTTCCTCAGTACCTCAGAAAGTGCTCCCTCTATACCTCAGAAAATGCTTCCTCAGTACATTAGAAAGTGTTCCCTCAGTATGTCAGATAATGTTCCCTCAACACCTCAGATAGTGCTTCCTCACTACCTCAGAAAGCGCTCCCTCAATACCTCAGATAGCACTCCCTCAATATCTCAGATCACGCTTTTTCAGATCCTCAAAAATTGCTCCTCCAATACCTCAGATAGCACCTCCTCAATACCTCAGAAAGTGCACCATTAATACCTCAGATATTGCTCCCTCAATACCTCAGTAATTGCTCCCTCAATACCTCATAAAGTGTTCCCTCAATACCTCAGATAGTGCTCACTCAATACCTTACAAAGTGCTCCCTCAATACGTCAGATAGTGCACACTCTGTACTTCAGGCAGAGCTTCCTCACAACTCAGAAATTGCTTCCTCAATATGTTGGACAGTGCTTCCTTACTACGTCAGAAAGTGCTCCCTCAGTGCCTCAGATAGTGCTTCCTCAATAACTCAGAAAATACTCGCTCAATACCTCAGAAGGCGCACCCCAATACATCAGATAGTGTTCCCTCAATACCTCAGTAATTGCCCCCTCACTACCTCAGAAAGTGCTCCCTCAATACCTCAGATACTGCACCCGCAATACCTCAGAAAGTGATTCCGCAGTACCACAGAAAGTGCTCCCTCAGTACCTCAGATAATGCTCCCTCAGTACCTTAGAGAGTGCTTCATCACTTCCTCCGAGAGCACTTCCTCAATACCTCAGAAAGTGCTCCCTCAGTACCTCAGAAAGTGGTCCCTCAGTACCACAGATAATGCTCCCTCAATAGCTCAGATAGTGCTTCCTCAATACCTCAGAAGGTGTTCCCACAATACCTCAGAATGTGCTCCCTCAATACCTCAGATAGTGCTCCCCCATACCTAAGATAGTGCTCCCTCAATACCTAAGGAGTGCTCCCTTTATACCACAAAAAGTGTTCACGCAATACCTCAGAAAGTGTTCCCGCAATACCTCCGATAGTGCACCCTCAATACCTCAGAAAGTGTTTCCTCAGTACCAAAGAAAGTGCTCCCTCAGTACCTCAGATAATGCTCCCTCAGTATGTCGGATAATGCTCCCTCAGTACCTCAGATAGTGCTTCCTCAATACCTCAGAAAGTGCTCCCTCAATACCTCAGATAGTTCTCACTCAATACCTTACAAGGTGCTCGCTCAATACGTCAGATAGTGCACACTCTGTACTTAAGGCAGTGCTTCCTCACAACTCAGAAATTACTCCCTCAATATGTCGGACAGTGCTTCCTTAATACGTCAGAAAGTGCTCCCTCAGTGCCTCAGATAGTGCTCCCTCAATAACTCAGAAAATACTCGCTCAATACCACAGAAGGCGCTCCCCCAATACGTCTGATAGTGCTCCCTCAATACCTCAGTTATTGCTCCCTCACTACCTCAGAAAGTGCACCCTCAATACCTCAGAAAGTGCTTCCTCAGTACCTCAGATAGTGCTTCCTCAGTACCACAGAAAGTGCTCCCTCAGTACCTCAGATAATGCTCCCTCAGTACCTTAGAGAGTGCTTCATCACTTCCTCCGCTAGCGCTTCCTCAATACCTCAAAAAGTGCACGCTTAATACCTCAGATGTCCTCCCTCAGTACCACAGAAAGTGTGCTCCCACAGTACCACAGATAATGCTCCCTCAATTGCTCAGATAGTGCTTCCTCAATACCTCAGAAGGTGCTCCCTCAATACCTCAGAATGTGCTCCCTCAATACCTCAGGTAGTGCTCCCTTTATACCACAAAAAGTGTTCCCGCAATACCTCCGATAGTGCATCCTCAATACCTCAGAAAGCACTCCCTCAAAACCTCAGAAAGTGCTTCCTCAGTATAACAGAAAGTGCTCCCTCAGTACCTCAGATAATGCTCCCTCAGTATGTCAGATAATGCTTCCTCAATATCTCAGAAAGTGCTCCCTCAATACCTCAGATAGTCCTCACACAATACCTTAGAAAGTGCTCCCTCAATACCTTAGAAAGTGCTCCCTCAGATAGTGCACACTCTGGACTTCATGCAGTGCTTCCTCACAACTCAGAAATTGCTCCCTCAATATGTCGGACAGTGCTTCCAAATACGTCAGAAAGTGCTCCCTCAGTACCTCAGATAATGCTTCCTCAATACCGCAGACAATACTCGCTCAATACCACAGAAGGAGCTCCCCAAATACCTCAGATATTGCTCCCTCAATACCTCAGTAATTGCTCCCTCAATACCTCATAAAGTGTTCCCTCAATACCTCAGATAGTGCTCACTCAATACCTTAGAAAGTGCTCCCTCAATACGTCATATAGTGCACACTCTGTACTTCAGGCAGTGCTTCCTCACAACTCAGAAATTGCTCTCTCAATACGTCAGACAGTGCTTCCTTAATACGTCAGAAAGTGCTCCCTCTGTACCTCAGATAATGCTCCCTCAGTACCTCAGAGAGTGCTTCATCAGAACCTCATAAAGTGCTGCCTCAATACCTCAGATAGTGCTTCCTCAATACCTCAGAAAGTGCACCCTTAATACCTCAGAAAGTGCTTCTTCAGTACCACAGATAATGCTCCCTCAATACCTCAGAGTGTGATCCCTCAATACCTCAGATAGTGCTCCCCCATACCTTAGATAGTACTCCCTCAATATCTCAGAAAGTTCAACCTCAATACCTCAGATAGTGCTCTCTCATTTCCTCAGAGAGTGCTCCCTCAATACCTCAGATAGTGTTCCTCAATACCTCACATAGATCTCCCTGAAAACCTCAAAGAGTGCTCCCTCAATACCTCAGGCAGTGCTTTCTCAATACCTCAGAAAGTGCTCACTCAGTACCTTAGGCAGTGCTTCCTGAGTACCTCAGAAAGTGTTCCTCAATACTTGAGTTATTGAAAACTCAGTACCTCACGGAGTGCTTCCGCAATACCTCAGAAAGTGCTCCCTCAATACCTCAGATAGTGTTCCTCAATACCTTTGATGGATCTCCCGCAATACCTCAGAAAGTGTTCCCTCGATACTTGAGATATTGCTCCCTCAGTACCTCACATAGTGCTTCCGCAATACCTCAGAATGTACTCCCTCAGTACCTCAGGGAATGCTTCCTCAGTAAGTCAAATAGTGCTTCCTCAATACCTCAGATAGTACTTCCTCAGTACCTCAGATAGTGCTTGCTCACTACCACAGAATGTACTCCCTCAGTACCTCAGAAAGTACTCCCTCAATACCTCAGATAGTGCTCCCTCAATACCTCAGATAGTGCACTGCCAGTACCTCAGAAAATGGTCCTTCAATACCTCCGAAAATGCTCCCTCACTACCTCAGATAGTGCACCCTCAATAACTCAGATAGTGCTTCCTCAGTACCTCAGATAGTGCTTCCTCAGTACCTCAGATAGTGCTCCCTCAGCACTCACATTGTACTTCTTCAATACCTCAGAAAGTGCTTCCTCGGTACCACAGATAGTGCACACTCAGTACGTCAGCAAGTGCTCCCTCAGTACCTCAGAAGGAGCACCCACAATACCTCAGGAAGTGCTCCCTCAATATCTCAGATAGTGCTCCCCATGCCTTAGATTTTGCTCCCTCAATACCTCAGAAAGTGCTAATTCAGTACTTCATATAATGCTCACTCAATAGCTCAGAAAGTGCTCACTCAATACCTCAGAAAGTGCTACCTCAGTACATCAGATAATGCTCCCTCAGTTCCTCAGATAGTGCTCCCTCAATACTTCAGATAGTGTTCCTCAATACCTCAGATATATCTCCCTTAATACCTCAGAGAGTGCTCCCTCAGTACCTCAGGAAGTGCTTGCTCAATACCTCAGAAAGTGCTCCCTCAGTACCTCAGATACTGCACACCCAATACCTCAGAAAGGGCTACCTCAGTACCTCAGATAGTCCGTCCCTCATTACCTAAGAAAGTGCTCCCTCAATTCCTCATATAGCGCTCCCTCAATACCTCAGATAGTGCTCCCTCAATACCTTTGCCAGCGCACCTTCAGTACCTCAGAAAATGCTCCATCAATACCTCAGATAGTACACCCTCAGTACCTCAGATAGTGCTCCCTCAATACCGCAGGTAGTGCACCCTCAATACCTCAGGTAGTGCACCCTCAATAACTCAGATAGTGCTTCCTAAGTCCCTCAGAAGGTTCTCCCTCAATACCTCAGAAAGTGCTACCTCAATACTTTAGAAAATGCTCCCACAATACCTCAGTAAGTGCTCCCTCAATACTTCAGATAGTGCACTCTCTGTACTTCAGGCAGCGCTTCCTCAGTACTCAGACAGTGCTCCCTCAATACCTCAGATAGTGCACCCTCAATACTTCAGAAAGTGCTTCCTCAGTACCACAGAAAGTGCTCCCTCAGTACCTCAGATAATGCTCTCTCAGTATGTCAGATAATGTTCCCTCAATACCTCAGATAGTGCTTCCTCACTACATCAGAAAGCGCTCCCTCCAAACCTCAGATAGTTCTCCCTCAATATCTCAGATCGCGCTTCCTCAATACCTCAGAAAGTGCACAATTAATACCTCAGATAGTCTCCCTCAGAACCTCAGATAGTGCTCCCTCAGTTCCACAGATAATGTTCCCTCAATACCTCAGAAAGTGCTCCCTCAGTACCTCATAACGCTCCCTCAATATCTCAGAAAGTGTTCACTCAATACCTCAGAAAGTGCACCTTCAGTACTTCAGAAAATTGTTTCCTCAATACCTCAGACAGTGCTCCCTCAATACCTCAGAAAGGGCTCCCTCAGTACCTCAGATAGTGCACCATCAGTATCTCAGATCATGCACCCTGAGTACCTCAGAAAATGCTCCCTCAATACCTCAGAAATGGCTCTCTCAATACCTCACATAGTGCACCGTCAGTACCTCAGATAGTGCTTCCTAAGTACCTCAGAAGGTGCTCCCGCAGTACTGCAGAAAGTGCTCCCTCAATACCTCTGATAATGCTCCCAAATTACCTCAGAAAGTGCTCACTCAATACCTGAGAAACTGCTTCCTCAATACCTAGATAGTGCTCCATCAATACCTCAGATAGTACTCCCTCAATACCTCAGGAAGTGCTCCCTCAATACCTCAGACAGTACTCCATCAATACCTCAGAAAATGCTCCCTCAATACCTCAGATAGTCCTCACTCAATACCTTAGAAAGTGCTCCCTCAATACGTCAGATAGTGCACACTCTGTACTTCAGGCAGTGCTTCCTCACAACTTAGAAATTGCTCCCTCAATGCGTCGGACAGTGCTTCCTTAATACGTCAGAAAGTGCTCCCTCAGTACCTCAGATCGTGCTTCCTCAATACCTCAGAAAATACTCGCTCAATACCTCAGAAGGAGCTCCCCCAATACCTCAGATAGTGCTCTCTCAACACCTCAGTTATTGCTCCCTCAATACCTCAGAAAGTGCTCCCTCAATACCTCAGATAGTGCACTCTCAATACCTCAGAAAGTGCTTCCTCAGTACCACAGAAAGTGCTCCCTCAGTACCTCAGATAATGCTCCCTCAGTACCTTAGAGAGTGCTTCATCACTACCTCAGATAGTGCTTCCTCAATACGTCAGATAGTGCACACTCTGTACTTCAGATAATGCTCCCTCAGTACCTTAGAGAGTGCTTCATCACTACCTCAGATAGTGCTTCCTCAATACCTCAAAAAGTGCACTATTAATGCCTCAGAAAGTGCTCCCTCAGTACCTCAGAAAGTGCTCCCTCAGTATCACAGATAATGCTCCCTCAATAGCTCAGATAGTGCTCCCTCAATACTTCAGAAAGTGCTCCCTCAGTAACTCATATAATGCTCCCTCAATTTTGCAGAAAGTGTTCACTCAAGACATCAGAAAGTTCACCTTCAGTTCTTCAGAAAAATTGTTTCCTCAATACCTCAGAAAGTGCTCCCTCAATATCTCAGATTGTGCTCTCTCAGTACCTCAGATAGTGCTCCCTCAATACCTCAAAAACAGCTCCTTCCATACCTCAGAAAGTGCACCCTCACTACCTCAGAAAGTGTTCCCTCTATACCTCAGAGAGTGTTCCTCAATACCTCAGATAGATCTCCCTCAATACCTCAGAGAGTGCTCCCTCAGTACATTAGATTGTGCTCCCTCAATACCTGAGACATTGCTCCCACAGTAGCTCAGAATGTGTTTGCTCAATAACTCAGAAAGTGCTCCCTCCATACCTCAGATAGTGCTCCCTCAGTACCTCAGATAGTGCTTTCTCAATACCTCCGAAAGTGCTCTCTCAGTAACTCAGAGAGTGCTTCCTCAGTAAATCAAATAGTGCTCCCTCAATTCTTCAGAAAGTGCTCCCTCAATACCTCAGATATTATTCCTCAGTACCTCAGATAGTGCTTGCTCAATACCTCGGAAAGTACTACCTCAGTACCTCAGAAAGTACTCCCTCAATACCTCAGGAAGTGCAACATCAGTACCTCAGATCCTGCTCCCTCAATACCTCGGATAGTGCACCATCAGTATCTCAGAAAATGCTCCCTCAATACCTCAGAAAATGCTCCTTCAAAACCTCAAATAGTGCACCCTCAGTACCTCAGAAAATGTTCCCTCAATATCTCAGAAAAGGCTCTCTCAATACCTCACATAGTGCACCGTCAATATCTCAGATAGTGCTTCCTAAGTACCTCAGAAGGTGCTCCCGCAGTACTGCAGAGAGTGCTCTCTCAATACCTCAGATAATGCTCCCTCAATACCTCTGATAATGCTCCCTCATTACCTCAGAAAGTGCCCACTCAATACCTCAGAAATTGCTTTCTCAGTACCTAGATAGTGCTTCATCAATACCTCAGATAGTGCTCACTCAATACCTTAGAAAGTGCACGCTCTATATGTTAGAAAGTGCTCCATCAGTACCTCAGATGGAGCTTGCTCAATACCTCAGAAAGTGCTCCCTCAATACCTCAGAATGTGCTCCCTCAATACCTCAGATAGTGCCCCCCCATACCTAAGATAGTGCTCGCTCAATACCTCAGAATGTGCTCCCTCAATACCTCAGATAGTGCACATTCTGTACTTCAGGCAGTGCTTCCTCACTACTCAGACAGTGCTCCCTCAATACCTCAGATAGTGCACACTCAGTACCTCAGAAATTGCTCCCTCAGTACCTCAGACACTGCTTCCTTAATACGTCTGACAGTGGTTCCTCAATACGTCAGAAAGTGCTCCCTCCGTACCTCAGATCGTTCTTCCTCAACACCTCAGAAAATACTCGCTCAATACCTCAGAAGGAGCTCCCCCAATACCTCAGATAGTGCTCCCCCAATACCTCAGTAATTGCTCCCTCAATACCTCAGAAATCTCCCTCAATACCTCAGAAAGTGCTCCCTCAGTACCTCAGATAATGCTCCCTCAATACCTCAGACAATGCTCCCTCAATACCTCAGATAGTGCTACTTCAGTACCTCAGAAAGTGCTCCCTCAATACCTCAGAATGTGCTCCGTCAATACCTCAGAATGTGCTCCCACAATACCTCTGATAGTGCTCCCTCAGTACCTCATATAATGATCCCTCAATATCTCAAAAAGTGTTCACTCAATACCTCAGAAAGTGCTCCCTCAATACCTCAGATAGCGCTCCCTCAGTACCTCAGATAGTGCTCCCTCAATACTTCAAAAAGAGATCCTTCCATATCTCAGAAAGTGCTCCCTCAATACCTCAGAACGTGTTCCTCAATATCTCAGATAGATCTCCCTCAATACCTCAGGTAGTGCTTCCTCAATACCTCAGAAAGTGCTCCCTCAGTACCTCTGCTTCCAAAGTACCTCAGATAGTGCCTCCTCATTACCTCAGAAAATGCTCCCTCAAAATTTGAGAAAGTGCTCCCTCAGTAGCTCAAATAGTGCTTGTTCAATACCTCAGATAGTGCTCCCTCAATACCTCAAAATGAGCTCCTTCCATACCTCAGAATGTGCTCCCTCAATACCTCAGAAAGTGTTCCTCAATACCTCAGATAGTGCACACTCAGCACCTCAGAGGGTGCTCCCTCAGTACCTCAGACAGTGCTTCCTCATTACCTCAGAAAGTACTCCCTCAATACCTGAGATATTGCTCTCTCAGTAGTTCAGATAGTGCTTCCTCAATACCTCAGAAAGTGCTCCCTCAGTACCTCAGATAACGCTTCCTCAGTACCTCAGATAGTGCTTCCTCAGTACCTCAGATAATGCTCCCTCAGTATCTCAGTTAATGTTCCCTCAGTCCCTCAGATAGTGCTTCCTCACTACCTCAGAAAGTGCTTCCTCAATACCTCAGATAGCACTCCCTCAATACCTCAGATCATGCTTCTTCAGATCCTCAAAAAGTGCTTCCTCAATACCTCAGATAGCGCTTCCTCAATACCTCAGAAAGTGCACCATTAGTACCTCAGAAAGTGCTCCCTCAATACCTCAGAAAGTGCTCCCTCAGTACCTCAGAAAGTGCTCCCTCAAAACCTCAGATAGTGCTTCCTCAATACCTCAGAAAGTATTCCCTCAATACCTCAGAATGTGCTCCCTCAATACCTCCTTGCTCCCTATACCTTAGATAGCACTCCCTCAATACCTGAGAAAGTGCTCCCTCAATACCTCATATAATGCTCCCTCAATATCTCAGAAAGTGTTCACTCAATACCTCAGAAAGTGCGCCTTCAGTACGTCAGAATATTGCTTCCTTAAAATCTCAGAAAGTGTTCACTCAATATCTCAGATAGTGCTCCCTCCATACCTCAGATAATGCCTCCTCAATACCTCAGAAAGTGCTCCCTCAAAACCTGAGATATTGCTCCCTCAGTAGCTCAAATAGTGCTCCCTCAATACCTCAAAAAGAGCTCCTTTCATACCTCAGAAAGTGCTCCCTCAATACCTCAGAAAGTGTTCCCTCAATACCTCAGATAGTGTTCCTCAATACCTCAGATAGATCTCGCTCAATACCTCAGAGGGTGCTCCCTCAGTACCTCAGGTCGTGCCTCCTCAATACCTTAGAATGTGCTCCGTCAGTACCTCAGAGAGTGCTTCCTCAGTACATCAGACAATGCTTCCTCAATACCTCAGAAAGTGCTCCCTTCATACCTGAGACATTGCTCCCTCAGTACCTCACATAGCGCTTTCTCAATACCTCAGAAAATGCTCCCTCAGTACCTCAGACAGTGCTTCCTCAGTAAATGAAATAGTGCTTCCTCAAACCTAAGAAAGTGCTCCCTCAATACCTCAGATATTATTCCTCAGTACCTCAGATAGTGCTTGCTCAATACCTCGGAAAGTACTCCCTCAGTACCTCAGAAAGTACTCCCTCAATACCTCAGAAAGGTCTCCCTCAATACCTCAGATAGTGCACACTCAGTACCTCAGACAGTGCTCCCTCAATACCTCAGATAGTGCATACTCAGTACCTCAGAAATTGCTCCCTCAGTACCTCAGACAGTGCTTCCTTAATACGTCAGAAAGTGCTCCCTCAATACCTCAGATAGTGCATACTCAGTACCTCAGAAATTGCTCCCTCAGTACCTCAGATAGTGCTTCCTCAATACCTCAGAAAATACTCACTCAATACCTCAGAAGGTGCTCCGCCAATACCTCAGATAGTACTCCCTCAATACCTCAGTAATTGCTCCCTCACTACCTCAGAAAGTGCTCCCTCAATACCTCAGATAGTGCACCCGCAATACCTCAACAAGTGCTTCCTCAGTCCCACAGAAAGTGCTCCCTCAGTTCCTCAGATAATGGTCCCTCAGTATGTCAGATAGTGCTCCCTCAGTACCTCAGATAGTGCTCCCTCAGTACCTCAGATAATGCTCCCTCAATACCTCAGATAATGCTCCCTCAATACCTCTGATAGTGCTTCCTCAATTCCTCAGAAAGTCCTCCCTCAATACCTCAGAAAGTCCACCCTCAATACATCAGATAGTGCTCCACCATACCTAACATAGTGCTCCCTCAAAACCTCAGAAAGTGCTCTCTCAATACCTCATATAATGCTCCCTCAATATCTCAGAAAGTGTTCACTCAATACCTCAGAAAGTGCTCCCTCAGTACCTCAGAAAATTGCTTCCTCAATAAATCAATGTGCTCCCTCAATACCTCAGATAGTGCTCCCTCAGTACCTCAGATAGATCTCCCTCAATACCTCAGAGAGTGCTCCCTCAGTACCTCTGGTAGTGCTTCCTCAATGCCTCAGAAAGTGCTCCCTCAGTACCTCAGAGAGTGCTTCCTCAGTCCCTCAGATAGTGCTTCCTCAATACCTCAGAAAGTGCTCCCTCAAAACCTGAGATATTGCTCCCTCAGTAGCTCAAAAAGTGCTTGTCCAATACCTCAGAAAGTGCGCCCTCCATACCTCAGAAACTGCTCCCTGAATACCTCAAAAAGAGCTCCTTCCATACCTCACAAAGTGCTCCCTCAATACCTCAGAAAGTGTTCCCTCAATAACTCAGATAATGTTCCTCAATACCTCAGATAGATCTACCTCAATACCTCAGTGGGTGCTCCCTCAGTACCTCAGAGACTGCTTCCTCAGTCCCTCAGATAGTGCTTCCTCAATACCTCTGAAAGAACTCCCTCAGTACCTCAGAAAGGGCTCCCTCAGTACCTCAGATAGTGCACCTTCAGTACCTCAGAAAATGCTCCCTCAATACCTCAGAAATGGCTCTCTCAATACCTCACATAGTGCACCGTCAATACCTCAGATAGTGCTTCCTAAGTACCTCAGAAGGTGCTCCAGCAGTACTGCAGAAAGTGCTCCCTCAATACCTCTGATAATGCTCCCTCATTGCCTCAGAAAGTGCTCACTCAATACCTGAGAAACTGCTTCCTCAGTACCTAGATAGTGCTCCATCAATACCTCAGATAGTACTCCCTCAATACCTCAGAAAATGCTCCCTCAATACCTCAGATAGTGCTCACTCAATACCTCAGAAAGTGCACCCTCTATATGTCAGAACGTTCTCCCTCAGTACCTCAGATAGTGCTAACTCAGCACCTCAGATAGTGCTTCCTCAATACCTCAGAAAGTCCTCCCTCAATACGTCAGAAAGTGCTCCCTCAGTACATCTGATACTGCTCCCTCAATACCTCAGAAATTACTCGTTCAATACCTCAGAAAGTGCCCCCTCAATACATCAGATAGTGCACACTCAGTACCTCATACAGTGCTTCCTCAGTACCTCATACAATGCTCCCTCAATAGCTCAGATAGTGCTTCCTCAACACCTCAAATAGTGCTCCCTCAGTACCTCAGAACACGCTCCCTCAGTTCCTCAAATAGTGTTCCCTCAGTACTCACATGGTGCTTCCTCGTTACCTCAGATAGTACTCCCTCAATACCTCAGAAAGCACTCATGCAATACCTCAGAAGGAGTACCGTCAATACCTCAGACAGTGCTCCCTCAATACCTCAGATAGTGCACACTCAGTACCTCAGAAAGTCGCCCCTCAGTACCTCAAATAGTGCTCCCTCAATACCTCAGAAAGTACTCGCTCAATTCCTCAGATAGTGCACACTCAGGACCACAGAAAGTGCTCTCTCAAACCTCAGAAAGTGCTCCCTCAGTACCTCAGGTAGTGCTTCCTTAATACCTCAGAAAGTGCTCCCTCAGTACCTCAGAGAGTTTTTCCTCATTACATCAGATAGTGCTTGCTCAATACCTCAGATTGTGCTCCCTGAATACCTCAGATAGTGCTTCCTCAAATCCTCAGAAATTGATCCCTCAATACCTCAGATAGTGCTTCCTCAATACCTCAGAAAGTGCACCCTTAATATCTCAAAAAGTGCTCCCTCGGTAGCTCAGAAAGTGCTCCCTCAGTACCTCAGAATGTGCCCCCTCATTACCTCAGATAGTGCTTTTGTGAAGGGAGGGGGAGAAAGAGACAGAGAGAAAGTTCACCTTTCAATCCAGTGATTTCTGCGCGAAAGTTCCTTCAGAACAGACCGTTTTGAGGAAGAGTCACTTGGAATGCGAATTGTTCCTCTCTTCACTGTTGCTACCTGCTGTATTGTGCTGAATTTCCCCACCATCTGTTGACTTGAGAACTTGATCTCATTCATGCATCACTGAGTAATTCAGTCTGTGTTCAATGCCCTGAGGCTGCTACTGTTGAAAGTTGACAAACAGGTTTAAGGCTGTGGTAAAATCAATGACTGCAGATGCTGGAAACCAGATTCTGGATTAGTGGTGCTGGAAGAGCACAGCAGGTGTGCAGGTTTAAGGCTGTGTAAGGTATTGTATTCGGAGGGCGGGGTACATGGGAGAACAGATACAGAACAAAGGCACACCGAAATGTTAGGTCTGAGCTGTTCCTTCTGAACTAACATCACAAAGTTACATTGATCAGGATCTTTGTGAAGTGCCTTTATCAAGTGACTCTTCCTCAAAACAGTTTGTTCTGAAGGAACTTTCCTGCAGAAATCACTGGATTAAAAGGTAAACTTTCTCTCTGTCTCTTTCTCCCTCTCCCCTCAGAGATGCTGCCGGACAAGCTTAGCTTCTTCAGCAATCTCTGTATTGATGTTTCAGGTCTCTAGCGTGTCCGTACAGATTGATTTTAGTGTTGAATTCTCAAGCTTGCTCTGTTCAAGGGATTGAATCCCTCGGCTACAAAGGGGGGTCAGTTACCTCAGCTAACAGGTTCATGATGCCAACATTGTTGGCTCAATCTCTATCATGACCTCTCCCCTCACCTGAGGGGTGTGACCCACCAGGCCTCTCTCTCTGACAAGACAGCAGCTCTCAGGTCCTCCTGGTCTATAATAACTTCCCAACTTTAAAAAGGGCACTCCAGTAAGAGAGCTCTTTACATGGTGCAGGTCAAACTCCTGGAGCTCCCTCCCTAACATCACTGTGGGACACCCAAGGACTGCAGCAGGAGAGGACACCCCACCCCCACCTTCCAGGCAACTATTAGAGGGGGTGGGAATCACATACAAGCCACATTTGAAAATAAGTTTTATAACAGGGTGACGGTGGATGTTCACTAACTCTGTTTCTTTACCTCTGTTCAAATCAGCGGAATGAAGAAGCAAAGGGTCAGTTGAAAATGACAATGATATCCTTCGTAGGTTGGTGTTTATTAGAGTTTGTATCGACAGTATGAATGTTTGAGCACTTATTCAAGGGCATGCAGGTAGCTGCCAGAGGAAGTGATGGGGGCTGGTATAATTGCGACATTTCAAAGGCATCAGGATGAGTAGGTGAATAGGAAGGGTTTAGAGGGATATCAGCCAAGTGCTAGCAAAAGGAATGAAATGAGATGAGAATATCTGGTTGGTATGGACGAGTTGGATAGGAGGGTCTGGTTCCATGCTCTGCATCTCTCTGACTCTGTGCCTCTGAATAATCTACTGCAGAGAGTTTCAGACAGGCCTTGGTTTGTGTGTCTCTCTCATGCTTCCTCAGAATCTGCAAACCCTATGTCTCCATATTTCCCAAGAAATAAAGAGGGTCAGTACCGAGGGAGTGCTGCACAGTCAGAGGGTCAGGACTGAGGGAGTTCTGCACTGTCAGTGGGTCAGCACTGAGGGAGTGCTGCACTGTCAGAGAATCAGTACTGAGGGAGTGTCACACTGTCAGAGGGTCAGTACTGAGGGAGTGCTGCACTGTCAGTGGGTCAGCACTGAGGGAGTGCTGCACTGTCAGTGGGTCAGTACTGAGGGAGTGCTGCACTGTCAGTGGGTCAGCACTGAGGGAGTGCTGCACTGTCAGTGGGTCAGCACTGAGGGAGTGCTGCACTGTCAGAGAATCAGTACTGAGGGAGTGTCACACTGTCAGAGGGTCATTACAGAGGGAGTGCTGCACCGTCAGAGTGTCAGTACTGAGGGAGTGCCGCACTGTCAGAGTGTCAGTGCTGAGGGAGTGCCACACTGTCAGAGGGTCAGTACTGAGGGAGTGCCGCACTGTCAGAGGGTCAGTGCTGAGGGAGTGCCGCACTGTCAGAGTGTCAGTGCTGAGGGAGTGCCACACTGTCAGAGGGTCAGTACTGAGGGAGTGCCGCACTGTCAGAGTGTCAGTGCTGAGGGAGTGCCACACTGTCAGAGGGTCAGTACTGAGGGAGTGCCGCACTGTCAGAGGGGTCAGTACTGAGGAAGTGCCACACAGTCAGAGTTTCAGTACTGAGGGAGTGCCACACTGTCAGATGGTCAGTAGTGAGGGAGTGCTGCACTGTCAGAACGTCAGTACTGAGGGAGTGCTGCACTGTCAGTGGGTCAGCACTGAGGGAGTGCTGCACTGTCAGTGGGTCAGTACTGAGGGAGTGCTGCACTGTCAGTGGGTCAGTACTGAGGGAGTGCTGCACTGTCAGTGGGTCAGCACTGAGGGAGTGCTGCACTGTCAGAGAATCAGTACTGAGGGAGTGTCACACTGTCAGAGGGTCATTACAGAGGGAGTGCTGCACCGTCTGAGGGTCACTACTGAGGGGGCGCTGCACTGTCCAAGGGTCATTAATGAGGGAGTGCCACACTGTCAGAGTGTCAGTGCTGAGGGAGTGCCACACTGTCAGAGGGTCAGTACTGAGGGAGTGCCACACTGTCAGAGGGTCAGTACTGAGGGAGTGCCGCACTGTCAGAGGGTCAGTACTGAGGGAGTGCCGCACTGTCAGAGTGTCAGTGCTGAGGGAGTGCCACACTGTCAGAGGGTCAGTACTGAGGGAGTGCCGCACTGTCAGAGTGTCAGTGCTGAGGGAGTGCCGCACTGTCAGAGGGTCAGTACTGAGGGAGTGCCACACTGTCAGAGTGTCAGTGCTGAGGGAGTGCCACACTGTCAGATGGTCAGTAGTGAGGGAGTGCCACACTGTCAGAGTGTCAGTGCTGAGGGAGTGCCACACTGTCAGAGGGTCAGTACTGAGGGAGTGCTGCACTGTCAGAGTGTCAGTACTAAGGGAGTGCCGCACTGTCAGAGGGTCAGTACTGAGGGAGTGCCACACTGTCAGAGGGTCAAATTGAGGGAGTGCCACACTGTCAGAGTTTCAGTACTGAGGGAGTGCCACACTGTCAGATGGTCAGTAGTGAGGGAGTGCTGCACTGTCAGAACGTCAGTACTGAGGGAGGGCCACACTGTCAGATGGTCAGTACTGAGGGAGTGCTGCACTGTCAGAGTGTTACTACTGAGGGAGTGCTGCACTGTCAGAGGGTCAGTACTGAGGGAGTGATTCGCTGTCAGATGGTCAGTGCTGAGGGAGTGCTGCTCTGTCAGAGTGCCAGTACTTAGTGAGTGCCACACTGACAGAGGGTCAGTGCTGAGGGAATGCTGCACTGTAAGAATGTCAGTACTGAGGGAGTGCTGCAATGTCAGAGGGTCAGTACTGAGGGAGTGCTGCACTGTCAGAGGCTCCTTACTAAGGGAGCGCTGCACTGTCAGAGTGTCAGTACTGAGGGAGTGCCACACTGTCAGAGGGTCAGTACTGAGGGAGTGCTGCACTGTCAGAGCTGTCAGTATTGAGGGAGTGCTGCACTGTAAGAGTGGCAGTACTGAGGGAGTGCTGCACAGTCAGAGTGTCATTACTGAGTGGGTGCTGCAATGTTAGAAGGTTAGTACTGAGGGAGTGCCACATTCTCAGAAAGTCCTTACGATGAGAGCGCTGCACTGTCAGAGTGTCCTTACTGAGTGAGCGCTGCACTGTCAGAGGGGTCAGTACTGAGGGTGTGCGGCACTGTCAGAGGGGTCAGTACTGAGGTAGTACCACACTGTCAGAATCTCAGAGCTGAGGGAGGTCTACCCTGCCAAAGAGTCCATGCTGAGGGAGTGTTACACTCCCAAAGGGTCAGTACTGAGGGAGTGATGCACTGTCAGTGGGTCAGTACTGAGGGAGTGCCACACTGTCAGATGGTCAGTACTGAGGGAGTGCTGCACTGTCAGAGGGTCAGTACTGAGGGAGTGCTGCACTGTCAGAGGGTCAGTACTGAGGGAATGTCACACTGTCAGAGGGTCAGTACTGAGGGAGTGCTGCACAGTCAGAGGGTCAGTACTGAGGGAGTGCTGCACTGTCAGAGTGAAAGGATTGATGGAGTGCCAGACTGTCAGAGGGTCAGTACTGAGGGAGTGCTGTACTGTCAGAGTGAAAGTACTGATAGAGTGCCACACTGTCAGAGGGTCAGTACTGAGGGAGTGTCACACTGTCAGAGTGTCAGTACTGAGGGAGTGCTGCAATGTCAGACGGTCAGTATAGAGGGAGTGCCGCACTGTCAGACGGTCTGTACTGAGGGAGTGCTGCACTGTCAGAGTGTCCTTACTGAGTGAGCGCAGCACTGTCAGAGGGTCAGTACTGAGGGATTCCTGCATAGCCAGAGAGTCAGTATAGAGGGAGTGCAGCATTGTCAGAGGGTCGGGACGTAGGAAACACTGAAATGTCAGAGGATTATTACTGAGAGAGAATTGAACTGTGAGAGGGTCAGTCCTGAGAGAGTGTGCACTGTCAGAGGGTCAGTACTGAGGGAGTGCCTCACTGTCAGAGGGTCAGTACTGAGATAGTGTTGCTCTGTCAGAGGGTTAGTACTGAGCGAGTGTCACACTGTCAGAGGGTCAGTACTGAAGGAGTACTGCACTGTCAGATGGTCAGTACTGCGGGAGTGTCACACTGTCAGAGGGTCAGTACTGAGGGAGTGCTGCACTGTCAGAGGGTCCGTACAGAGGGAGTGCTGCACTGTCAGAGGTTCAGCACTGAGAGAGTGTCACACTGTCAGAGGGTCAGTACTGAAGGAGTACTGCACTGTCAGATGGTCAGTACTGCGGGAGCGTCACACTGTCAGAGGATCAGCACTGAGGGAGTGCTGCACTGTCAGAGGGTCAGCTCTGAGGGAGTGTCACACTATCAGAGGGTCAGCACTGAGAGAGTGCTGCACTGCCAAAGGGTCTGTACTGAGGGAGTGCTGCACTGTCAGAGGGTCAGTACTGAGGGAGTACTGCACTGTCAGATGGTCAGTACTGCGGGTGTGTCACATTGTCAGAGGGTCAGTACTGAGGGAGTACTGCACTGTCAGAGGGTCAGTACTGAGGGAGTACTGCACTGTCAGAGGGTCAGTACTGAGGGAGTGCTGCACTGTCAGAGGGTCAGCCCTGAGGGAGTACTGCACTGTCAGAGGGTCAGTACTGAGGGAGTGCTGCACTGTCAGAGGGTCAGTACTGAGGGAGTACTGCACTGTCAGATGGTCAGTACTGCGGGTGTGTCACATTGTCAGAGGGTCAGTACTGAGTGGATGCTGCACTGTCAGGAAAGCTGGACTGAGGGACTGCTGCACTATCAGAGGGTCAGTACGGAGTCAGGTTCACACTGTCATGAATCGGTCATGAGAGATCACCGCACTGTTGGACAGTCAGTACTGAGGTTCTGCTTCATTGCCAGAGAGTCAGTATTGAGGGAGTGCAGCATTGTCAGAGGGTCGGGATGGAGGAAGCGCTGAAATGTCAGAGGGTCAGTATTGAGGGAGTGCTGCACTGTCGGACAGTCAGTACTGAGGGAGTGCTGCACTGTCAGAGGGTCAGTACTGAGGGAGTGCTGCACTGTCGGACAGTCAGTACTGAGGGAGTGCTGCATTGTCAGAGGGTCAGCACTGAGGGAGTGCTGCACTGTCAGAGAGTCAGTACTGAGGGAGTGCTGCACTGTCAGAGAGTCAGCACTGTGGAAGTGCCACAGTGTCAGAGTGACAGTACTGAGGGAGTGCTGCACTGTCAGAGGATCAGTATTGAGGGAGTGCTGCACTGTCAGAGGATCAGTATTGAGGGAGTGCTGCACTGTCAGAGGATCAATACTGAGGGAGTGCTGTACGGTCAGAGTGTCAGTACTTTGGGAGTGCCACACTGTCAGAGGGTCAGTACAGAGGGAGTGCTGCACTGTCAGAAGGTGAGTACTGAAGGAGTTCTGCACTATCAGAGTGACAGTATTGAGGGAGTGTTGCACTGTGAGAGAGTCAGTACTGAGGGAATGCTGCACTGTCAGAAGGTCAGTACTGAGGGAGTGTCACACTGTCAGAGCATCAGTTCTGAGGGAGTGTTACACTGTCAGAGAGTCAGTACTGAGGGAGTGATACACTGTCAGAGCATCAGTTCTGAGGGAGTGTTACACTGTCAGAGAGTCAGTACTGAGGGAGTGCTGCACTGTCAGAGCATCAGTTCTGAGGGAGTGTTACACTGTCAGAGAGTCATTACTGAGGGAGTGCTGCACTGTCAGAGGGTCAGTACTGAGGGATTCCTGCATTGCCAGAGAGTCAGTATAGAGGGAGTGCAGCATTGTCAGAGGGTCGGGATGTAGGAAGCGCTGAAATTCAGAGGGTAATTAGTGAGAGAGAGCTGAACTGTGAGAGGGTCAGTACTGAGAGATTGTGCACTGTCAGAGGGTCAGCACTGAGGAATGCTGCACTGGCTGAGGATCAGTATTGAGGGAATGCTGGACTGTCAGAGGGTCAATACTGAGGGGGTGCCACACTGTCAGAGTGACAGTATTGAGGGAGTGCTGCACTGTCAGTACTGAGGGAGTACTGCACTGTCAGAGGGTCAGTATTGAGGGAGTGCTGCACTGTCAGAGAGTCAGTAATGAGGGAGTGCTGCAATGTCAGAGTGTCAGCACTGTGGGAGTGCCTCAGTGTCAGAGTGACAGGATTGAGGGAGTGCCGCACTGTCAGAGGGTCAATACTGAGGGAGTGCCACACTGTCAGAGGGTCAGTACTGAGGGAGTGCCACACTCTCAGAGTGACAGAGCTGAGGGATTGCTGCGCTGTGAGAGTGTCAGTACTGATGGAGTGCCAAACTGTCAGAGGGTCAGTGCTGCGGGATTGTCACACTGCCAGAGGGTCAATACTGAGGGAGTGCTGCACTGTCAGAGGGTCAGCTCTTGAGGAAGTGCTGCAATGACAGAGGGTCAGTGCTGCGGGATTGTCACACTGCCAGAGGGTTAATACTGAGGGAGTGCTGCACTGTCAGAGGGTCAGGACTGAGGGAGTGCTGCAATGTCAGAGGGTCAGCACTGAGGGAGTGCTGCAATGTCAGAGGGTCAGTACTGAGGGGGTGCTCCACTGTCAGAGGGGTCAGTGCTGAGAGAGTGCTGTACTGTCAGAGGGTCAGTACTGACGGAGTGCGGCATTGTCAAGTGTTAGTACAGAGAGAGTGCTGCAATATAAAAGGGTAAGTTCTGAAGGAATGCTGCACTGCTAAACAGTCTGTACTGAGGGAGTGCTGCATTGTCACAGGGTCAGCACTGTGGGAGTGCCACACTGTCAGAGGGTCAGTACTGAGATAGTGTTGCTCTGTCAGAGGGGTCATTACTGAGCGAGAGCCACACTGTCAGAGTATCAGTACTAAGGGATTGTCACATTGTGAGAGGGTCAGCACTGAGGGAGTGCTGCACTGTCGGAGGGTCACATTGAGGGAGTGCTGCACTGTCGGAGGGTCAGTACTGACGGAGCGCTGCACTGTCGGAGGGTCACATTGAGGGAGTGCTGCACTGTCAGAGGGTCAGTACTGAGGGAGTGCTGCAATGTCAGAGGGTCAGTACTGAAGGAGTGCCACACTGTCAGAGTGACAGTATTGAGGGAGTGTTACACTGTGAGAGAGTCAGTACTGAGGGAATGCTGCACTGTCAGAATGTCAGTACTGAGAGAGTGCTGCAATATAAAAGGGTAAGTACTGAAGGAATGCTGCACTGCTAAACAATCTGTACTGAGGGAGTGCTGCAATGTTACACGGTCAGCACTGTGGGAGTGCCACACTGTCAGAGGGTCAGTACTGAGATAGTGTTGCTCTGTCAGAGGGGTCATTACTGAGCGAGAGCCACACTGTCAGAGTATCAGCACTGGGGGAGTATCACACTGTGAGAGGGTCAGCACTGAGGGAGTGCTGCACTGTCAGAGGGTCAGTACTGAGAGAGTGCTGCAATATAAAAGGGTAAGTACTGAAGGAATGCTGCATTGCTAAACGGTCTGTACTGAGGGAGTGCTGCAATGTTACACGGTCAGCACTGTGGGAGTGCCACACTGTCAGAGGGTCAGTACTGAGATAGTGTTGCTCTGTCAGAGGGGTCATTACTGAGCGAGTGCCACACTGTCAGAGCATCAGTACTAAGGGATTGTCACACTGTCAGAGGGTCAGTGCTGAGGGAGCGCTACACTTCCAAACAGTCAGTGCTGAGTGAGTGCTACAGTGCAAAAGGGTCAGTACAGAGAGGGTGCTGCACTGTCAGCGGTTCAGTACCCAGGGAGTGTCACACTGTCAGGGGGTCAACACTGTGGGAGTGCCACACTGTCGGAGGTTCAGTGCTGAGGGAGTGCTGCACTGCCAGAGGGTCAGTACTGAGGGAGTGTCACACTGTCAGAGGGTCAGTACTGAGGGAGTGCTGCACTGTCAGATGGTCAGTACAGATGGAGTGCTGCAATGTCAGAGGGTCAATACTTAGGGAGTGTCACACTATCAGAGGGTCAGCACTGAGAGAGTGTCACACTGTCAGCGGGTCAGTGCTGAGGGAGTGCTACACTGCCAAAGGGTCAGTACAGAGGGAGTGCAACACTGTCAGAGGATCAGTGCTGAGGAAGTGCTGCACTGTCAGAGTGTCAGCACTGTGGGGTGCCTCAGTGTCAGAGTGACGGTACTGAGGGAGTGCTGCACTGTTAGAGGGTCAGTATTGAGGGAGTGCTGCACTGTCAGAGGGTCAGTACTGAGGGAGTGCTGCACTGTCAGATGGTCAGTACAGACGGAGTGCTGCAATGTCAGAGGGTCAATACTTAGGGAGTGTCACACTATCAGAGGGTCAGCACTGAGGGAGTGTCACACTCTCAGCGGGTCAGTGCTGAGGGAGTTCTACACTGCCAAAGGGTCAGTACAGAGGGAGTGCAACACTGTCAGAGGGTCAGTACAGAGGGAGTGCCACACTCTCAGAGTGACAGTGCTGAGGGAGTGCTGCACTGTGAGAGTGTCAGTACTGATGGAATGCTGCCCTGTCAGAGGGTCAGTGCTGCGGGATTGTCACACTGCCAGAGGGTCAATACTGAGCGAGTGCTGCACTGTCAGAGGGTCAGCACTGAGGGAGTGCTGCAATATCAGAGGGTCAGTACTGAGGGAGTGCTACACTGCTGGAGGTTCAGTAATGTGGGAGTGCTACACTGTCAGAGGGTCAGTACTGAGAGAGTGCTGCAATATAAAAGGGTAAGTACTGAAGGAATGCTGCACTGCTAAACAGTCTGTACTGAGGGAGTGCTGCAATGTCACAGGGTTAGCACTGTGGGAGTGCCACACTGTCAGAGGGTCAGTACTGAGATAGTGTTGCTCTGTCAGAGGGGTCATTACTGAGCGAGTGCCACACTGTCAGAGTATCAGCATTGGGGGAGTGTCACACTGTGAGAGGGTCAGCACTGAGGGAGTGCTGCACTGTCGGAGGGTCACATTGAGGGAGTGCTGCACTGTCAGAGGGTCAATACTGAGGGAGGGCTGCGCTGTCAGGGGGTCAGTACTGAGGGAGTGCTGCACTGTCAGAGTGTCAGTACTGAGGGAGTGCTGCACTGTCAGAGTGTCAGTACTGAAGGAGTGCTGCACTGTCAGAGGGTCAGTACTGAAGGAGTGCTGCAATGTCAGAGGGTCCATATGGGTGCAGTGTTGCACTGTCAGAGGGTCATTACTGAGGGAGCGCTACACTGTCAGTGCATCAGTCTGTGGGATACCTGCATTGTAAGAGAGTCAGTACTGAGTGAGTGCCACACTATCAGATGGGCTGAAAGACTTAGTTTCAGCTCCCATGTCTTGTGGTCTACGAGGAATATCTGAAATTGTTCAGTCCATTTCTGAATCTGCTTCCTACATACCCTGCTCAGTAATGATTCCCACGTCCAGATTCCAGAGACTGTGTTCAAACAGACCATCTTTAATTGGTTATTGAACCTGAAGAGGTACCACCCTCTTTTCCCAGGGATCGAGTTTTTGTTTTATTCCTCAGCTTCCGTGTGCTCATCCCAAATGAATCCCACTGCCCCACACTCAGCACAGTTGGGTGTTCCTTATTTCTGAGCTTCCCAATGCTAATTCACATCCAGAATGACATCCCACACTCCTCCAAATCATATCACAGGCTAATTGCCTGGGAGAGAGGAGTGCTAAGAGGGGAAATAGAATTCTGAATGTACCTTACAGTGACATTAAGGGTGAATTGATAATGCGAGAAACACAGTGAAAATTTGTGCATGGACCCAGAGGCTACAGTGAATGAATGCATTTTGTCAGTGCTCGTTGGGACAGGGTTGATATGAAATCGTGAAGATGCTCTGTGATACAATTAAATGAATGAGCATATATAGAGAGAGAGATGGTTCTGAGTGGTCAGGCCTTCTTACAATCCAATAAATCTCCAAAGACGGTGGAAATGTATCTCAGTTTACCGAATGAGATGATGGAGGAAGAAGCAGGTACACTTGCAAACATTTTCAAATCCCCTCTGTCCACAGGAGAGGTGTCGTCGGACTGACCATGTGGTACTGTTATTCAAGAAGGATCATGGGATATACCAGGCAGCTACAGGCCAGTCAGGCTTATATCGTGGGTGGGACGTCTGTTGGAAGCAATTTTGGGAGATAGAATTAATCAGCATTTAAAGAGACTGGAGTTCATGAAGACCAGTCAGAATGGTTGTGTTAAGGAGGGGTCAGGTCTGACCAATGGGATTGCACTTTTTAAGGAGGTGACCAGGTGTGTAAATAAGGGCAATGCTTTCCTGTCGCCTGCTTGGAGGTCAGTAAGGCTTTTATCAGGATCCATACTGGAAACTGATAATGAACATAAAAACTCAAGATCCAAGGAATTTGGTGCAGAATGCTGAGTGGCAGGAAGCAGACAGTGATGGCCCCATTAGAAACCTCTGTCTGTTCATGTCTCACTGTTGGGGTCTTGCTGATGTGGTTGATAGAAAAGATTTAGATTTGAATGGTGGAGGGTTAATCATTGGGTTCATGAATGATATGAAGATTGGTTGGGTGATAAATACTGAGGATGATAGCCTTAGATTACAGAAGGATGGAGATGGCCTTGTCAGATGGACCGATCAGTGACAACGGGTGAGGTGCCTGAAGACTGGAGGGTGATTAATGATGGGCCATTATTGAAGTAAGGCTACAAGGAACAGTCATTGAACTATGGAGCTGTGAGCCTGATGGCAGTGGTGGGTAAGCTGTTGGAGGGCATTCTGAGAGACAATTTACATGCATTTGGAAAAGCAAGAATTGATTAGGGATGGTCAGCATGGCTTTGTTTGGAAATGATGTGTCCAAGTTGATAGAGCTTTTGAAAGGATGACCAAGGAGACAGATGAGAAGGTTTCACATGGGAGACTGCTTAGTAAAAGGTTAGATGACATACCATCCAAGGAGAGAGGACAGCACAGTGTCTCAGTGGTTTGATTCTTACTCCCGGTGACTGTCTGTGTGGAGTTTACACATTCTCTCTTTATCTGTGCGGGTTCCCTCCAGGTGATCCAGTTTCCTCCCACCGCCCAAAGATGCCATGGGAAATGCAGCATTACAGGGATAGAGTAGAGGATGTGAGTCTGGGTGGGATGCTGTTCAGACAGTCAGTGTGGAGCCAATGGACCGAATGGCTTGCTTCTACACTGTAGGAATTCTAAAATTAATCCAGAGAGACAAGTAATGTTCTGGGGACCTGGGCTCCAATCTTGGACAGGGGTGGATGTGGGTCCTTCCAGTCTGAAGGGGTTTGAACACAATCTGAGGGGGGAGCTGGGCTGCGCCCTGAAATGTTGAGGATGTGAATGTTTTGTGGAGCTACTGTCTAAGGGGCTTTAGGGGAGCACTTTCTTCGGTATTGAGGAAGAACTATCTGAGGAATTGAGGGAGCATTATTTGAGGTACTGCGGGAGAACTATCTGAGATATTGAGGGAGCACTTTCTGAGGTATTAAGGGAGTACTATCTGAAGTATTGAGGGAGCACTGTCTGACGTATTGAGGGAGCACTGTCTGACGTATTGAGGGAGCATTTTCTTAGATATTGAGGGAGCACTTTCTGAGATACTGAGGGAGCACTATCTGAGGTACTGAGGGTACACCTTCTGAGGTATTGAGGGAGCACTTTCTGAGGTATTGAGGGATCACTTTCTGAGATATTGAGGGAGCTCTTTCTGAGGTACTGAGGGAGCACTGTCTGAGGTAATGAGGGAGCACCTTCTCAGATGTTGAGGGAGCTCTTTCTGAGGTACTGAAGGAGAACTATCTGAGGTATTGAGGGAGCACTTTGAGGTACAGAGGGAGGACTTTCTGAGGTACTGAGGGCGGTCTTTCTGAGGTAATGAGGGAGCACTTTCTGAGGTATTGAGGGACACTTTCTGAGATATTGAGGGAGCACTTTCTGAGGTAGCACTTTCTGAGGTACAGAGAGAGCACTTTCTGAGGAACTGAGGGAGCACTTTCGGAGGAACTGAGGGAGCACTTTCTGAGGTATTGAGGGAGAACTATCTGGAGTATTGAAGGAGAATTGTCTGAGGTATTGAGGGAGAACTATCTGAGGTATTGCGGGTGAAATATCTGAGGTATTAAGGGAGCACTTTCTGAGGTATGGAGGGAGCACTTTCAGAGGCATTGAGGGAGCATTATCTGAGGTACTGAAGGGGAACTATCTGAGCTATTGAGGGACCACATTCTGACGTATTGAGGGACCACATGCTGAGGTATTGAGGGAGCACTGTCTGAGGTATTGAGGGAGAACTATCTGAGGTACTGAGGGAGCACTACCTGAAGTATTGAAGGAGAATTATCTCAGGTATTGAGGGAGAACTATCTGAGGTATTGTGGGTGAAATATCTGAGGTATTAAGGGAGCACTTTCTGAGGTATTGAGGGAGAAATATCTGAGGCATTGAGGGATCACTTTCTGAGGTACTGATGGATCACTTTCTGAGGTACTGAGGGAGCACTTTCTGAGGTATTGAGGGAACAATTTCTGAGGCACTGAGGGAGCACTTTCTGAGGTATTGAGGGAGAACATTCTGAGGCATTGAGAGAGCACTTTCTGAGGTACTGAGGGAGCACTTTCTGAGGTATTGAGGGAGTACTTTATGATGTATTGAGGGGGCACTTTCTGAGCTATTGAGAAAGTACTTTCTGATGTATTGAGGGAGTACTTTCTGAGGTACTGAAGGAGTACTTTCTGAGGTACTGAGGGAGCACCTTCTGAGGTATTGAGGGAGCACTATCTGAGGAAGTGAGGGAGCATTATCTGTGGTACTGAGGGAGAACTATGTGAGCTATTGAGGGGGCACTTTCTGAGTTTTTGAGGGAGCACTTTATGTGGTACTCAGGGAGAACTATCTGAGGTATTTAGGGAGCACTATCTGAAGTATTGAGGGAGCACTATCTGAGCTATTGAGGGAGAACTTTCTGAGGGATTGAGGGAGCACTATCTGACGTACTGAGGGAGCACTTTCTGAGGTACTGTGGGAGGCACGGTGGCACTGCTGCCTCACAGCGCCGGAGACCCGGGTTCAATTCCCGCCTCAGGCGACTGACTGTGTGGAGTTTGCACGTTCTCCCCGTGTCTGCGTGGGTTTCCTCCGGGTGCTCCGGTTTCCTCCCACAGTCCAAAGATGTGCAGGTCAGGTGAATTGGTCATGTTAAATTGCCTGTAGTGGTAGGTGTAGATGTAGGGGTATGGGTGGGTTGCGCTTCGGCGGGGCGGTGTGGACTTGTTGGGCCGAAGGGCCTGTTTCCACACTGTAAGTAACCTAATCTAATCTAACTATCCGAGGTACTGAGGGAGAACTGTCTGAGATACTGAGGGAGCACTATCTGAAGTATTGAAGGAGAATTATCTGAGGTATGGAGGGAGAATTATCTGAGGTATTGTGGGTGAAATATCTGAGGTATTAAGGGAGCACTTTCTGAGTTACTGAGGGAGCACTTTCTGAGGTATTGAGGGAGAACTATCTGAGGCATTGAGGGATCACTTTCTGAGGTACTGAGGGATCACTTTCTCAGGTACTGAGGGATCACTTTCTGAGGTATTGAGGGAACACTTTCTGAGGGACTGAGGGAGCACTTTCTGAGGTACTGAGGGAGCACTTTCTGACGTACTGAGGGAGCACTTTCTGACGTACTGAGAAAGCACTATCTGAGGTATTGAGGGAGAACTATCTGAGGCATTGAGAGAGTACGTTCTGAGCTATTGAGGGAGCACTTTCTGACGTACTGAGAAAGCACTATCTGAGGTATTGAGGGAGAACTATCTGAGGCATTGAGAGAGTACGTTCTGAGCTATTGAGGGAGCACTGTCTGAGGTACTGAGGCAGCACTTTCTGAGGTACTGAGGGAGAACTATCTGAGGTATTGAGGTAGCACTTTCTGAGGTATTGAGATAGCACTTTCTGAGGTATTGAGGGAGTACTTTCTGAGGTATTGAGGGGGCACTTTCTGAGCTATTGAGGGAGAACTAAATGAAATATTGAGGGAGCACTTTCTGTGGGATTGAGGGAGCACTATCTGACGTACTGAGGGAGCACTTTCTGATGTACTGTGGGAGAACTATCCGAGGTACTGAGGGAGAACTGTCTGAGGTACTGAGGGAGCAATATCTGAAGTATTGAGGGAGCACTATCTGAAGTATTGAGGGAGGACTCTCTGAGGTATTGAGGGAGCACTATCTGATATATTGAGGGAGCATTTTCTGTGGTACTGAGGGAGCACTTTCTGAGGTACCGTGGCAGAACTATCTGAGGTACTGAGGGAGAATTGTCTGACGTATTGAGGGAGAACTATCTGGGGTAGTCAGGGAGAAACTATCTGAGGTACTGAGGGAGCACTATCTGAGGTTCTGAGGGAGCACTATCTGGTGGTACAGAGTGCAGAGGATAGAAAGGAACAGATGCAATTTCCTGATCATTTCCTCAGGGTCCCTGAGGCACTCTGGTGTCGTAATTTGAAATGGAAGCCACTTCCCATTTCAGAAGATTCAGATCATTTTAAACAATCAGTGAAAAATAACAGCAGCATGTGTCTGAAACATGGTTTGGGGGAAAACTTTCATCACTCTATTGTTACTTGTTGCTTGGATACGCTTTAGAAAAGCAGGCACCCAAACAGACTAACGCTGTTGATGCAAGAGGTGGTGCACAGGAAGATCCAACAAGTCATCTGTAGCTGCTGTCTGTCTCCCTGGAGCAGTCATCATGTGAGATCAGGGATCAGTCCTCGGAGAAATCATTTCTCCAGCAATAACTCAACCATGCCTTTACAGCCGTGTGTGTGTATGTGTGTGTGAGAGAGAGAGACAGAGAGACAGAGAGAGATAGAGAGAGAGAGAGACTGCCGGTGTTTGTGTGTGTGAAAGAGTGGATGCATGTGTATCTCTGTGTGTCTGTATATGTGTGCGTGAGAGAGAAAGTGCATGTTCATGTGAGAGTGTGTGACTGTGTGTGTTTGTATGTGTGAGAGAATTTGGCTGTGTGTATGTATGTGTGAGAGTGTGTCTGTGTGTGTGAGAGAATGTGTCTGTGTGTCTATGTGTGTGTGTGTTTGTGTGTCTATGTGTGTATGTGTCTGTGTGTCTGTCTGTGTATGACAGTGTGTCTTATGTGAGAAATAGTGTGTGTGTGTGTGAGAGTGTGTGTGTCTGTGTGCATGTGTGTGTGAGAGTGAGTGTGTCTGTAAGTGAGAGAGAGTGTGTGTGTTAGTGTGTGTGAGAGAGAGTGTGGGTGTCCGTGTGTGTGTGTGAGAGAGTGTGTGTCTATGCATATTTGAGGGAGCGTGTGTCTGCGTGTGTATGTGTGTGTGAGAGAGAGTAACTGTGCGTTTATGTGTGTGTGTGAGAGTGTGTCTGTGTGTGTTTGAGGGAGCATGTGTCTGCGTGTGTATGTGTGTGAGAGAGAGAGTAACTGTGTGTTTATGTGTGTGAGAGAGAGAGTGTGTCTGTGTGTGTTTGAGGGATCGTGTGTCTGTGTGTCTGTCTGTGTGTATGTGTGTGAGAGAGAATGTCTCTGTGTGTGAGAGAGAGTTTCGGCGTGCGTGAGAGTGAGTGGGTGTGTGAGAGAATGAGAGTGTGCGTGTGAGCGTGTGTGTGTAAATGAGAGAGAGTGTGTGTATGTGTGTGTGAGACAGAGTGTGTCTGTGTGAGTGTGTGTCCGTGTGTGTATTTGAGGGAGCGTATGTCTGTGCGTGTATGTGTGTGAGAGATATAGTGTGTGATTGTGTGTGTGTGTATGTGTGTGTGTGAGTGTTTCTGTTTGAGGGAGCGTGTGTCTGTGTGTGTGAGAGAGCCTGCGTGTGGTGGGGTCCTTTGTGTACGTGTGTGTGACAGTGTGTCTGTGTGTGTTTGAGGGAGTGTGTGTGGGTGTGTGTGTGTGTTTCTGTTTGAGGGAGCGTGTGTCTGTGTGTGTGAGAGAGCCTGCGTGTGGTGGGGTCCTTTGTGTATGTGTGTGTGACAGTGTGTCTGTGTGTGTTTGAGGGAGTGTGTCTGTGTGTCTGTGTGTGTGTGTGTGTAAACTAGCCAATCTTATTGGGTGCTCATGAATATAAAATCCAGCTGCAGTTTCAGGTGAAATGGTCCTTTTGTCTCCAAAGACACAAAGGCTGCAAGAGTGAATTAACTGGGGGAAAGAGAGTGCTGTTCATTCCAGTGGGGATTCATCCAGTAAACCTTCCCCACACACTAACATCCCTCTGGTAATGCAGTGACTAGTCCTGCACACAGTGCTCCAGGTACAAACCAATGTAATGTCACCGTAGTCTTACCAGAGCATGGGACAGCTCCTCATTACAGAGCGGGGTCTGGTGGGGATTTAATCAGAGGGTCACTATGGCCCAACTGAGGGGAGAGGTTGGGAAGGAGAGTCCTTCAGGGTAACCCCAGCTGGTGTGGGAATTGAACACACGCTATTGGTTTTACTCTGCATTATAAACCAACTGTCCAGCTAACTGAGCTAACTGACTTCACTCCAGGGGCATGTCCTGTATAACCCAATCATTGCCAGCCTGCACCTCAATTAGAGCCAGGAGCAAGGCCATTCGGCCCCCACCCTTACCCAGAAGGGAGAGCACGGGAAGCTGATGAAGGAAACAAGCCCCTCCCATGTGGCCTTCTGAAATGGAGCAAGAGGACAGGGTAGACCTGGCCTGCTGTTTGCTTCCCCGAGACTGGCCTGCTCCACCTTACAGTGAGAGACTGAGGGGAATCTCAAGGAGATTTGACTTCTCACTGAGAGGCTGCAACTCCAATCCAAATCAGGCCGGTTCCCTCCGAGACTCACGGAAGGGTGCAACACTCTACAGATCAGGGCCTTGTGGAGTCATAACCTCCAGTGTGGGGGCCAAGAGCTGGGAGGTAGTGTTAAGGACATAAGACCATCCGAAATAGGAACAGGAGGATACCATTCAGCCCCTCGAGCCTGCTCTACTATTCAATAGGATCGTGGATCGTGAATGATTTAGCATTTGATTTGGGAGCTGAAACCCGGAGAGTACAGAGACAGAGAATCAAATTATTCTGCTATACGGAATCATCAGACAGGAGCTGGAACCAGAGAGAGTGAACACACACACACAGACACATTGTGGGATTCAGGCTGTCTGTGGGAATTTTACCACAAGGTGTGAGCTGTACACTGAGGAAAGACAAAGGTGCAAAATCCTAGAGAGGGGGCAGCTGCACAGTCTGATCCCACCGATCTCACTGCTTCCCACTCCCATGAGAGCTCTTATGTATATTTCTGTGTTCCCAGCTGTCTCTCCCACATTTTCCCTTCAATCCCTATCTCACAACATCCTTCATATCTCTGCCCTGTTGCCATTTCCCTGCAGATTCCCTTCCTCCAACACTCTGCCCCTTTGACACCCCATCATGTTTTTCAGGAATGCTTAATCATTCAATCTTCCCCAAAACCAACACCTTGCTCATCTCTCTCTGCATCTTTCTCTCAGCTCTATGGGATCTTGCTATTCTTGTCTGTAAATCATTCTCGTTGCATCGCAGCAGCCCCCCTCACCACTCCATTCTCTCAGCTCTATCTCTCTGCTGCTGCAACTCCTTTCTCTCTCTCTGTCCTATATCTCTCCCTGGGTTTTCTCTCTTGCTGTCTATCTGACCTTCACTCCCTGTCTTTGCCTCCCCTTTTTCCCCTTGTATCTTTCTGACATTGTATGTCTCTTCCTGGCGTTTTCCTCTTTCTCTCTCACTTTCTGTCCCTCCCTCTGCCTGCCCGTCTTTCTCTTGTTCTCTCCCTCCCTCTCACTGTCTGTCTACCCAGCTCTCTATCTCTCTTGTAGTTTCTCTCCCTCTGTCTCCCTAGACCCCTGTCCCAGTGACTGGGGAAGGGACATTGGGAAGAGTTGGTCTCTGTGGCGCTGGATGCTGTATAGTTAATGTGGGGGGACCAAACTTTTCCTGGTCTCTCCCGAATGTTACCCCGACTGTGGGGAGGGGGTTAGTGTAAGGGACATAAAAGTACTTTTCTCATTGAGTCTGAAATGAAGAAAAAGAGAAGGGGAGGGTGACAAAAAGAGAAAGAGAGACATGGAGAGAGTGGGGATGGAGAAAGTGGGGAAAGAGAGAGAGATGGGCAGTGAGAAACAGGGAGAGGAAGAAGGAAACATATGGAGGGAGAAGGACAGTGTGTGTGTCTGGGGAATGGTTGCAGAGTGGGATCTTTCTGTGCATGACAGCAGTCAGTCAAAAGGTCTGCATCATGTCCTCCAGCCCAGGAGCTGTGGGTCTACATGGGAAGGGGGAGATTGGGAGACAAGGGGGGAGTGGGACACCCAGAGATGGTGGACTGTTTGATGGGGTTTTGGGGTTGGTGGAGAAAGGAGGGGCTGCTGTGAGAGACAGAGAGATTGAGGGAGGGATAGCATGAGACGCAAAGTCTGAGACAGGATGGAGAAGAGGTGTTCAAAGTTTGTGAGAAGATTTGTAGCTCGGGTGCTCATTGTTGTGGTTCTGTTCGCCGAGCTGGGAATTTGTGTTGCAGACGTTTCGTCCCCTGTCTCGGTGACATCCTCATTGCTTGGGAGCCTCCTGTGTAGCGCTTCTGTGTTGGTTCCTCCGGCATTTGTAGTGGTTTGTCTCTACCGCTTCCGGTTGTTAGTTCCAGCTGTCCGCTGCAATGGCTGGTATATTGAGTCCAGGTAGATGTGTTTAACAAACACATCGGCCTGGACCCAACATATCAGCCACTGCAGCAGACAGCTGGAACTAACAACCGGAAGCGGTAGAGACAGGCCACTATAAATGCCGGAGGAAACATCACAGAAGCGCTTCACAGGAGGATCCCAAGCACTGAGGATATCACCGAGACAAGGGACGAAACGTCTGTTACACAATTCCCAGCACGGCGAACAGAACCATAACACGGAGAAGGGGTCTCCACAAAAAGGATAGTCAGTGAGGCCATTCAGGGGACAATCCTGAGGATCCTGAACAGGACGAGGATCATTTAATGGGGGAGGGGGGGAATGGGCAGAAAGGACTCCATCCGTGATACAAACCTTTTATAATTCTGGGACTGGGATCTTGCTGTGCATTAAAACAGCCACAGGCCAGTCAGCCAACCCAGACTCATTTACCTGTGTGAGAAAGTGAGGACTGCAGATGTTGGAGAGTCAGAGTTACAAAGTGTGGAGCTGGGGAAGCACAGCGGGTCAGCCAGGAGAGTCGATGGTTCAGGCCTGACCTGCTGGGCTTTTCCAGCTCCACACTTTTCCACTCAACTCCCTCTGCCCCAGGGAGTGGGGCTCACAGCAATGTTGGGGAGGGGGGGCAGCAAAATATTTCAGGGGGGCACAGTTGGGAAGGTAGGTATTTGGGAGGGAAGATATTTGGGAAAGGGGATAAATTTAAGAGGACAGTGAAAATGAAGGGCATAGTATTTTTGAGGGGGGACAAAATTGGGTGAGATCTTTCAGGGCTGAAATAGCGAAAAACAAAGGGAGGGTGAGAAAAAGAGAGAGAGATGGAGAGTGGGGGTGGGGAAGGGGGATGGGAGAAAGATGGGCAGAGAGAGACAGGGAGAGTGAGAGAGTGAGAGAAAGAGTGTGTATGTGAGAGAGAGACAGACAGAAGGATAGAGAGAGAGGGGACAGAGAGAGGGAGAGAAGGGGAAGTCAGACTAAGACTGAGGAGTTAAACATGGACAGACTGAAGGGGTGACACTCGTTATTCCAGTTGGTTCCAACTCTCTCTCTCAATGGATTTTTACATTCCCTCTCTCCCATGCCCCTGGGTTTTGCTTCAGCCTGTCTCTCTCTCTCTCTCCCTCTCTCACTGGTTCTGCCTCTGGGTCTGCAAAACTGTTTTCTCTCGCCCTCTCTCTCTCTGGATGGTCAGATGGTCTCTGTCTCTTGCCATGCTGGTCTCCTCAGAAGGCCTCCACAGATTCAGGCAATCAGTCTGCAGATAAACTCTGTTTTTGTTCATTTCTGGATGGTTTTCAGGAACTTTCTATCGTTTTGGCCAATTAGGAGAATCCGTTAATAGTTTGAAGCATTGCCAATCATTTGGATGGTTTGTTGCTGTTAGTTCCAATTGGGAAGAGCCCAATCCAGTGAAAGGAGGGTCTCTGGGGATGGGGAGGCAGCCTCAGGTTACATTGACAATCTGGAAGGACAGTGTATGAGCTCCAAGCAGCTGCATGGGTCCTGTACACCTACAACACGGAGCAACACACATCAGGCCCTAGTAGGAGGTGAGAGGAGCCGAATTCTTGGATACCAGGCTATGGGAATGTCATGGTATGACCGGTTCCTTCCCATTTAGGTAAGTATGGTCCCTGGCAATGTTCCCTCTATCTCCACAGTAAGTGGGAGGTAATCATGGTAGCCCATCCAAATACATTTTTTATACAACTCCGATAATTTGGACTTCATCCTACCTTTGGTCACTTGGGTTAAGTGGAATCCCTCATACCAAGCCCAGGTGTCCCACCGAGAGTGTCCTTACAGCTGTTATTAACCCAGTCCTTGGTGAGCTGCTGTCACTGACAGTGAGAGATGTTGGTGTGGGGGTTCTCCTGGAACAAATATTGAAACTGTTTGTCACGAACCCGGGATGGGACTTTCCAATGTCTGGCCTGCCTGAGCTCCTCCCTCAGCTGTTCCATCATCGCGTTACTGCACAGGGTGTGGTTTTATTGCTCACCATAATCTCTGATTGGGACGTGGATGATCTGATTAATCGTGTTGGCGTGACCCTCCAGTCTGGTCACTAAGTGATGGTTAGCCGGATTCTCCACGAGTTGTCCCATGGTCTGCTCTGGGTTTTCTGTATTAAGTCTTTCTCAGGCTCATTAGAGAGTTGTTGGGTCAGGATCCTGAGTTTATTCTCCAAATTAGCCAAGTCAGCGTTCTGACCAGTAACACTCCTGCCCTGGGAGTGGACTCGTATACTGGGCTAAATCATTAAGGAGTTCCCTTTTCTTTTGTCTGTTAATTACTTTTCTGGGTTTTGTGTTTTCCCTCAAATTTCCCTGTCCATTGTCCCAATATCCTGTGGGTCAGTTGGGAACATGATTATTTTAATGGGGAAGGACACCACTCTGATTACTGTATCCCTGATACATTCATTATGATTATTATCAGTTTGTGATAAATGTTCATGAACAAGGAATTCCCTGTGAGTTTAATGCCTAGTCCATTGTGAGAGCCTGGTATGTGTGGGACAAGCTGGGGGAGGAGCCTTCCCTTCTGGTCACAGCCCGTTTTTAATTTTGTTTCTGAGGAATTCTCCCTGGTGGGCTTCCTGGGATATTACTGTCCGAAAATGACCCCTAGTTCAGGCAGGGTGCTTGGTATCCTACTACCATTCTCGGGGAAACCGTACCAATCGCTTCTGATCCCTGAGCTCCTGGAACACAATGTGGAAATCCCTAAAGTCTATTTCGTATTCAGTGATTAATTAGCTGAGAGCCCAAGCCTCATTACGGGCGCGATATTGGGTCGAATCCCAGGTGTCCCTCCTCCTTTCTGAGACATGGGAGACAAAGGGTCGGGCCCAGTTTCTCATCGCTAAGAGAGGTGCAGGTCATATCCCCAAAAATCCAGACAAATTGGACCCAGAGTCTCCAGGTGAAGCTGACGGTGGGAGGGGAGGGGCATTCCCCTGGTTGTTGTTCTGCAGTTATGTAGCGCCTCTGCAGGATATGCCTTATCCTGCCATCGAGCAGTGAGAATCGCTGCCTTCATCTCATCATGGATGCCCCTCCCTAGCTGTTGGCCCTCAGGGAGGGCTGAATGGCCTGCTGGACTAAGGCACATGGCGATTCATTTGGTTTGCTCCTCAGCGTCCACTCTGTGTATGACAGACTGTCAGTCAGTATCTGTGACAGAGACGGGACCTTTTTGGTGCTGCCCACCAGCTGGGTGCCTGGAATGGCTGTTGTGTCCGGAGTGAGACCAGAAGCTGCTTTACACTGGGTAACCACAGGATTCATGGAATCTGAGTTCGGCTGTGGGTCAGGGCTGGGGGCAAAAGGTGCAGTTACCTGGGAGACAGGCAGTGGGAGACCCCATCTGTGAGCGGGTGTGGATGTGTCAGTGTGGGGCCTGTCATTATCTCCCTGGGGAGGTAGAACCCCAAAGGCACACATTATCCCATTCTGGGAGGGGTCCTAGTTCCCTAGCGATTGTATTTGTTCCTGGCACCCCCTACTAGTGTGTCTCAGAGAGTCTGCGAGAGTCACAGTCTGTCTTTGAGAGTGTCACAGTGTGCCACAGAGAGAGTCAGTGTCACAGTGTGTTTAAGAGAGTGTCAGAGAGAGTCACAGTGTGTCTAAGAGAGAGTCTCAGCGTGTCTCAGAGAGAGTCACAGTGTGTCTCAGAGAGTCAGAGAGAGTCAGAACATGTCACAGTCTGTCTCATAGAGTGTCACAGTGTGTCACAGTCTGGCAGAAAAGGTTACATGTATTTCAGAGTGTGTCAGGGGGAGTCAGAGAGTGTCACAGTGAGTCCTACTGTGTCTCACAGAGTGTCAGAGTTGGTCAGTGTTTGTCTCTGAGAGGGTCACAGTCTGTGAGAGAGTGTTATAGTGTGTCTCAGAGAGTGACAGAATGACTCAGAAAGTGTCACAGTCGGTCTCAGAGAGAGTCAGAGAGTGTCACAGTCGGTCTCAGAGAGGGTCAGAGAATGTCACAGTGTGTCAGTCTGTCAGAGCGTGTCACAGTGTGCCGCAGAGTATGTCAGAGAGTTTCACAGTTTGTGAGAGAGTGTCACAGTGTGTTTCAGAGAGTGTCTCAGTCTGCCTCAGAGAGTGTCAGAGAGAGTCAGAGAGTGTCACAGTGTGTTTAAGAGAGTGTCAGAGAGAGTCACAGTGTGTCTAAGAGAGAGTCTCTGCGTGTCTCAGAGAGTCAGAGAGATGGAACGTGTCACAGTCTGTCTCTGACAGTGTCACAGTGTGTCACAGTCTGTCAGAAAAGGTTACAGTATATTTCGGAGTGAGTCAGAGAGGGTCAGAAGTGTTACAGTCTGTCTGAGAGTGTCACAGTGTGCCTAAGAGAGTGCCAGAGAGAGTCAGAGAGTGTCACAGTGTGTCATACTGTGCCTCACAGAGTGTCAGAGTGAGTCAATGAGTGTCACAGTGTGTCTCAGAAAGAGTCAGAGAGTCAGAGCAGATCAGAGAGTGTCACAGTGTGTCTCAAAGAGTGTTACAGTGTGTCTAAGAGATTGTCAGAGAGAGACAGAGAGTGTCACAGTCTGTCACAGTCTGTCAGAGAGTGTCACAGTGTGCCTCAGAGAGTGCCAGAGAGAGACAGAGAGTGTCACAGTATGCCACAGCGTGTCACAGTCTATCAGAGACTGTCAGAGTGTGCCTCAGAAAGAGACACAGTGTGTCTCAGCGAGTCAGAGAGAGACGGAAAGTGTCACAGTGTGTCTCAGAGAGTGTCGCAGTGTCGCAGAAAATGTCACCGTATGTCAGAGAGTGTCATCGTGTGCTTCAGAAATTGTCAAAGTCTGTCAGAGTCTGTCAGAGAGTGTCACAGTGTTTCTCAGAGAGCATCACAGTGTATCTCAATGTGTCAGAGAGAGTCACATTGTGTCTCAGAGAGTGTCAGAGTGAGTCAGTGAGTGTCACAGTGTATCTCAGAGAGAGTCAGAGATTATCACAGTCTATCTCAGAGAGTGTCTCAGTGAGTCTCAGAAAGTCAGAGAGAGACGGAAAGTGTCACAGTGTGTCTCAGAGAGTGTCGCAGTGTCTCAGAAAATGTCACCGTGTGTCAGAGAGTGTCACAGTAGGTCAGAGAGTGTCATTGTGTTTCTCAGAGAGTGTCAGAGAGCATCACAGTGTATCTCAGTGTGTCAGAGAGAGTCACATTGCGTCTCAGAGAGAGTCAGAGAGTGACACAGTGTGTCTCAGAGAGTGTGAGAGAGAGTCAAAAAATGTTACAGTGTGTCTCAGAGAGTGACCGAGTGTCTCAGAGTCAGAAAGAGACAGCAAGTCTCACAGTGTGTCTCAGAGAGTGTCACAGTGTCTCAGAAAATGTCACCGTGTGTCAGAGAGTGTCACAGTAGGTCAGAGAGTGTCATCATGTGTCTCAGAAATTGTCACAGTCTGTCACAGTCTGTCAGAGAGTGTCACAGTGTTTCTCAGAGAGAGTCAGAAAGTGACACAGTGTGTCTCAGAGAGTGTGAGAGAGAGTCAAAAAATGTTACAGTGTGTCTCAGAGAGTGACCGAGTGTCTCAGAGTCAGAAAGAGACAGCAAGTCTCACAGTGTGTCTCAGAGAGTGTCACAGTGTCTCAGAAAATGTCACCGTGTGTCAGAGAGTGTCACAGTGTGTCATACTGTGTCTCAGAGAGTGCCAGAGAGTGTCAGCATTTGGCTCAGAGAGAGTCACAGTCTATGAGGGAGTGTCACAGTGTGTCTCAGAGAGTGTCACAGTGTCTCAGAAAATGTCACCGTGTGTCAGAGAGTGTCACAGTAGGTCAGAGAGTGTCATCATGTGTCTCAGAAATTGTCACAGTCTGTCACAGTCTGTCAGAGAGTGTCACAGTGTTTCTCAGAGAGTGTCAGAAAGTGACACAGTGTTTCTCAGAGAGTGTCAGAGAGCATCACAGTGTACCTCAGAGAGAATCAGAGAGTGTCACAGTGTGTCTCAAAGAGTGTCGCAGTGTCGCAGAAAATGTCACCATGTGTCAGAGAGTGTCACAGTAGGTAAGTGAGTGTCATTGTGTTTCTCAGAGAATGTCACAGTCTGTCAGAGTCTGTCAGAGAGCATTACCGTGTTTCTCAGAGAGTGTGAGAGAGCGTCACAGGGTATCTCAGAGTGTCAGAGAGTCACAGTATGTCTCAGAGAGAGTCAGAGAGTGTCACAGTGTGTCTCAAAGAGTGTGAGAGAGGGACAGAGAGTGTCACAGTGTTTTCCAGTGTATCAGAGAGAGTCACAGAGGGTCAGAGTGCATCTCAGAGAGTCAGAGAGAGTCAGAAAGTGTCACAGTCTGTCAGAGAGTGTCACAGTGTGTCTCAGAGAGTGTCAGAGATGGTCAGAGTTTGTCTCAGAGAGGTTCACAGTCTGTGAGAGAGTGTCAGAGCTTGTCTCAGAGAGTGTCAGAGTGAGTCAGAGAGTGTCGTAGTGTGTCATACAGTGCCTCATAGGGTGTCACAGAGAGTCAGACTGTATCACAGTGTGTCTCAGAGAGTCAGAGTGTGTCACGGTGTGTCTCAGAGAGTGTCAGAGAGAGTCGAAGTGTGTCACAGTGTGTCTCTGAGAATGTCAGATAGGATCATAGAATGTCACAGTGTGTCACAGAGAGTCAGAGAGAGTCAGAAAGTGTCACAGTCTGTCTCAGAGAGTGTCACAGTGTGTCACAGTCTGTCAGAGAATGTTACATTGTATTTCAGAGTGTGTCAGAGAGAGACTGTAAGTGTCACAGTGCATCATACTGTGTCTGAGAGAGTGTCATATAAAGTCAGACGGTTTCACAGTGTGTCTCAGAGAGTGTCAGAGTGAGTCAGAGAGTGTCAGAGTCAGTGAGTGTCACAGTGTGTCCCATAAAGAGTCAGGGTGTGTCACAGTGTGTCTCAGAGAGTGTCAGAGAGTGTCAGAGTCAGTGAGTGTCACAGTGTGTCTCAGAGAGTGTCAGAGAGAGCGAGAAAGTGTCACAAACTTGCTAAGAGATGTCACAGTGTGTCTCCAAGAGTCAGAAAGTGTCACAGTGTGTCTAAGAAAGTGTCAGAGAGTGTCACAGTCTGTCACAGTCTGTCAGAGTGTCACAGTGTGTCTCAGAGAGTGTCAGATAAGATCAGAGAGTATCACAGTGTGTCTCAGAGAGTGTCTCAGTGTATCAGTCTGTCAGAGTGTGTTCATTGTATCTCAGAGAGTGTCAGACAGTATCACAGTGTGTGTCAGAGTTTCAGAGAGAGTCAGAATGTGTCACTATCTGTCAGAGAGTGTCACAGTGTGTCACAGTCTGTCAGAGAGTGTCACAGTGTGTCTCAGAGAGTGTCAGATAAGATCAGAGAGTGTCACAGTGCATCTCAGAGAGTGTCTCAGTGTGTCAGTCTGTCAGAGTGTGTTCATTGTATCTCAGAGAGTGTCAGACAGTATCACAGTGTGTGTCAGAGTTTCAGAGAGAGTCTGAATGTGTCGCTATCTGTCAGAGAGTGTCACAGTGTGTCACAGTCTGTCAGAGAGTGTCACAGTGCTTTTCAGAGAGTGTCAGTGAGTGTCACAGTGTGTCTCAGAGTGTGTTGGATAGGATCAGAGAGTGTCCCAGTGCATGTCAAATTGTCAGAGAGGATCCCGCTGTGTCGCAGAGTGTGTCAGAGTGTGTCACAGTCTCTCAGAGATTGTCACAGTGTGTTTCAAAGAATGTCAGAGAGTGTCACAGTGTGTCTTATAGAGTGTCAGAGTGTGTCACAGTTCATCTCAAAGTCTCAGAGAGGGTCCCAGTGGGTCTCAGAGAGTGTCACAGTTTGTCACAGTTTCTCAGAGAGTGTCACAGTGTATTTCAGATAGAGTCAGACTGTATCCCAGTGTGTCTCCGAGAGTGTCAGATAGGATTAGAGAGCATCACAGTGTGTCTCAAATTGTCAGAGAGTGTCAGAGAATGTCGCAGTGTGTCACAGTCTGTCAGAGAGTGTCACAGTGTGTCTCAGAGAGTGTCAGATAAGATCAGAGAGTGTCACAGTGTGTCTCAGTGAGTGTCACAGTGTGTCTCAGAGAGTCAGAGAGAGTCCGATAGTGTTTCAGTGAGTCAGAGTCTGTCAGAGAGTGTCACAGTGCGCCTCAGAGAGAGTCAGAGAGTGTCCCAGTGTGTCTCAGAGAGTGTCACAGTGTGTCTCAGAGAGTCAGAGAAAGAGTCAGAAAGTGTCACAATCTGTCTTGAGAGTGTCTCAGTGTGACACGGTCTGTCAGAGAGTGTCACAATGTGTCTCAGAGAGTGTCAGATAGGATCAGAGAGTGTCACAGTCTGTTTGAGAAAGTGCCAGAGTGTCACACTGTGTCTCAGCGTATGTCAGAGTGTGTCAGAGAGTTTAAGAGAGATTCAGAGAGTGTCACAGTGTGTCTCAGCGTGTGTCAGAGAGTGCCACAGAGAGTTTCAGAGAGAGTCAGATGGTGTCACAGTGTGTCTCAGAGATTCAGGGAGAGTCAGAAAGTGTCACAGTCTGTCAGCGAGTGTCACATTGTGTTTCAGAGAGAGTCAGAGAGTGTCACAGTGTGTCTCAGAGAGTGTAAGATAGGATCAGAGAGTGTCAAATTGTGTCTCAAAGTGTTAGAGAAAGTCAGAGAGTGTCACGGTGTGTCTGAGAGTGTCACAGTGAGTCAGAGAGTGTCTCAGTGTGTCTGAGAGTTTCGGAGAGAGTCAGAGAGTGTCAGATTGTGTCTCAGTGAGTGTCACAGTGTGTCTCACAGAGTCAGAGAGAGAGAGACAGAAAGGGTCACAATCTGTCTTGAGAGTGTCTCAGTGTGACACAGTCTGTCAGAGAGTGTCACAGTGTGTCTGAGAGTTTCAGAGAGAGTCAGAGAGTGTCAGATTGTGCCTCAGTGAGTGTCACAGTGTGTCTCAGAGAGTCAGAGAGAGAGAGACAGAAAGGGTCACAATCTGTCTTGAGAGTGTCTCAGTGTGACACAGTCTGTCAGAGAGTGTCACAGTGTGTCTAAGAGAGTGTCAGATAGGATCAGAGAGTGTCACAGTGCGTCTCAGAGAGCGGTAGGAGGAACAGTGCGTGTCACAGTGTGCCTAAGGAAGTGTCAGAGAGTGTCACAGTGTGTCACAGTCTGTCACAGAGTGTCACAGTGTGTCTCAGAGAGTGTCCGATAGGATCAGAGATTTTCACAGTGTGTGTCAGAGTCAGAGTCAGAAAATGTCACAGTCTGTCTCTGAGAGTGTCACAATGTGTCACAGTCTGTCAGAGAGTGTCACATTCTGTCAGAGAGTGTCACAGTGTGTCTCAGAGAGTCAGACAGAACCAGAAAGTGTCACAGTCTGTCTCAGAGAGTGTCACAGTGTGCCAGAGACTGTGACAGAGTGTCAGGCAGTGCCACAGTGTGTCTCAGAGAAAGTGAGAGAGAGTCAGAAAGTGTCACAGCCTGTCTCAGAATGTGTCACAGTGTGTCTCAGAGAGTCAAAGGAGTCAGAAAGTGTCACTGTGTGCCTCAGAGAGTGTCACAGTGTGTCTCAGAATGTGTCAGAGAGTGTCCCAGTGTGACTCAGCGAGTGTCACAGTGTGTCTCAGAGAGTCAGAGAGAGTTAGAATGTGTCACAGTTTGTCTCAGAGGGTGTCACAGTGTGTCACAGTCTGTCAGAGAGTGTCACACTGTGCCTCAAAGAGTGTCAGAGAGAGTCAGAACATGTCACAGTCTGTCTTTGAGAGTGCCTCAGTGTGTCACAGTCGTTCAGAGAGTGTCATAGTGTGCCTTAGAGAGTGTCACAGAGAGTCAGAGAATGTCGATATGTGTTTAAGAGAGAGTCAGAGAGGGTCACAGTGTACCTAATAGAGTGTCACAGTGTGTCTCAGAGAGTCAGAGAGAGTCAGAAAGTGTCACAGTATTTCTCACAGAGTGTCACTGTGAGATACACTGTAAGATTTTCTGACAGATTGTATTGCAGAGTGTCTCAGAGAGAGTCAGAAAGTGTCACGGTCTGTCTCAGAGAGTGTCACAGTGTGTGAGAGAGTGTCATAGTGTGTCTGAGAGATTATCAGAAAGTGTCACAGTGTGTCACCGACTGTAAGAGCGTGTCACAGTGTGTCTCAGAGATTCAGAGGGAGTCAGAGAGTGTCACAGTCTGTCTTTGAGAGTGTCACAGTGTGCGACAGTCTGTCAGAGATTGTCACAGTGTGTCTCAAAGTGTCAGAGAGAGTCAGAGAGTGTCACAGTGCCTCTCCGTGATTGTCAGATAGGATCAGAGAGTGACACAGACGTCTCAAAGTGCCAGAGAGTGTCACAGTGTGTCACAGTCTGTCAGAGAGTGTCACAGTGTGTCTCAGAGAATGTTAGATAAGATCAGAGAGTGTCACAGTCTGTCTGAGAGTGTCACAGTGTGTCTCAGAGAGTGTTAGATAAGATCAGAGAGTGTCACAGTCTGTCTGAGAGTGTCACAGTGTCTCACAGTCTGTCAGAGAGTGTCACAGTGTGTCTCAGAGAGTGTTAGATAAGATCAGAGAGTGTCACAGTCTGTCTGAGAGTGTCACAGTGTCTCACAGTCTGTCAGAGAGTGTCACAGTGCTTTTCAGAGAGTGTCAGAGAGTGTCACAGCGTGTCTCAAATTGTCAGAGAGGGTCCCAGTGTGTCGCAGACAGTGTCAGAGTGTGTCACAGTCTGTCAGAGAGGGTCCCAGTATGTCGCAGACAGTGTCAGAGTGTGTCACAGTCTGTCAGAGAGGGTCCCAGTATGTCGCAGACAGTGTCAGAGTGTGTCACAGTCTGTCAGAGAGTGTCACAGTGTGTTTCAAAGAATGTCAGAGAGTGTCACAGTTTGTCTTAGTGTCAGAGAGAGTCAGAAAGTGTCACAGTCTGTCTTTGAGACTGTCTCAGTGTGTCACAGTCTTTCAGAGAGTGTCACAGAGGGTCACAGTGAGTCTAAGAGAGTGTCACAGTGTGTCTCAGAGTGGCAGAGAGAGTCAGAAAGTGTCAGTTTTTCTCAGATAGCGTCACTCTGAGACACAATCTGTCAGAGAATCTTACAGTGTATTGCAGGGTGTCTCAGAGAGAGTCAGAAAGTGTCACAGTGTGTCATACTGTGTCTCAGAGAGTGTCAGCATTTGTTTCAGAGATGGTCACAGTCTGTGAGAGAGTGTTACAGTGTGTCTCAGAGATGTCAAAATGAGTCCAAGAGTGTCACAGTATGTCATACTGTGCCTCAGAGAGTGTCAGTTAGAGTCAGACTGTATCACAGTGTGTCTCAGAGATGTCAGAGTGAGTCAGAGAGTGTCACAGTATGTCATACTGTGCCTCAGAGAGTGGATGATAGAGCAGACTGTATCACAGTGTGTCTCAGAGAAAGTCAGAAAGTGTATCAGTGTGTGTCAGAGAGTATCAGAGAGTGACACAGTCTGTCTCAGAGAGTGTCAGAGCAGGTTAGAGAGTGTCACAGTGAGTCTCAGGGAATCAGAGAGAGACAGAAAGTGACACAGTATGTCTCAGAGAGAGTCACAGTGTCTAAGAAAATGTCACCGTATGTCAGCGCGTGACACAGTGTGCCTCAGAGAGTGACAGAGTCAGAGAGTTTCACTGTGTGTCTCAGAGAGTGACAGAGAATGTCACAGTTTGTCACAACCTGTCACAGTGTCACAGTGTGTCGTGCTGTGCCTCAGAGGGTATCAGAGAGAGTCCGAGAGTGTCACAGTCTATCAGAGAGTGTCACACTGTGCCTCAAAGAGTGTCAGAGAGAGTCAGAAAATGTCACAGTCTGTCTTTGAGAGTGCCTCAGTGTGTCACAGTCATTCAGAGAGTGTCATAGAGTGCCTTAGAGAGTGTCAGAGACAGTCAGAGAATGTCAATATGTGTTTAAGAGAGTGTCAGAGAGGGTCACAGTGTATCTAATAGAGTGTCACGGTGTGTCTCAGAGAGTCAGAGAGAGTCAGAAACTGTCACAGTATTTCTCACAGAGTGTCACTGTGAGATACAATCTGTCAGAGAATTTTACAGTGTATTGCAGAGTGTCTCAGAGAGAGTCAGAAAGTGTCACAGTGTGTCTCAGAGATTCAGAGAGTCAGAAAGTGTCACGGTCTGTCTCAGAGAGTGTCACAGTGTGTGAGTGTGTCAGAGAGTGTCTCAGAGAGTGTCACAGTGTGTCTCAGAGATTCAGAGAGTCAGAAAGTGTCACAGTCTGTCTCAGAGAGTGTCACAGTGTGTCAGTGTGTCAGAGAGTGTCTCAGAGAATATCAGAAAGTGTGGCAGTGTGTCACCGACTGTAAGAGCATGTCACATTGTGTCTCAGAGATTCAGAGGGAGTCAGAAAGTGTCACAGTCAGTCTTTGAGAGTGTCACGGTGTGTCACAGTCTGTCACAGAGTGTCACAGTGTGCCTCAGCGAGTGTCCGATAGGATCAGAGAGTGTCACAGTGTGTCTAAGAGAGTGTCAGATAGGATCAGAGAGTGTCACAGTGCGTCTCAGAGAGCGTTAGGAGGAACAGTGCGTGTCACAGTGTGCCTAAGGAAGTGTCAGAGAGTGTCACAGTGTGTCACAGTCTGTCACAGAGTGTCACAGTGTGTCTCAGAGAGTGTCCAATAGGATCAGAGATTTTCACAGTGTGTGTCAGAGTCAGAGTCAGAAAATGTCACAGTCTGTCTCTGAGAGTGTCACAATGTGTCACAGTCTGTCAGAGAGTGTCGCAGTGTGTCTCAGAGAGAGTAAGAGAGTGTCACAGTGTGTCACAGTCTGTCAGAGAGTGTCACAGTGTGTCTCAGAGAGTGTCACGCAGTGTCACAGTGTGTCTCAGAGATTCAAAGAGAGTCAGAAAGTGTTACAGTCTGTCTCAGGGAGTCGCACAGTGTGTCAGCAAGTGTCATAGTGTGTCTCAGAGAATATCAGAAAGTGTCACAGTGTGTCACCGACTGTAAGAGCATGTCACAGTGTGTCTCAGAGATTCAGAGGGAGTCAGAAAGTGTCACAGTATGTCTCAGAGAGTGTCACAGTGTGTCTCAGACTGGATCAGATAGGATCAGAGAGTGTCACAGTGCGTCATAAAGTGTCACAGTCTGTCAGAGAGTGTGCCAGTGTGTCTCAGAGCATGTCAGATAAGATCAGACAGTGTCACAGTGCGTCTCAGAGAGTGTCTCAGTGTGTCTAAGAGAGTCTCACAGAGACTCAGAGTGTCACAGTCTGTCAGAGAGTATCACATTGTGTCTCAGAGAATGTCACAGTGTACACAGTCTGTCAGAGAGTGTCACAGTGCTTTTCAGAGAGTGTCAGAGTGTCACATTGTGTCTCAGAGTGAGGCGGGTAGGATCAGAGAGCGTTTCAGTGTGTCACAGATTGTAAGAGAGTGTCACAGTGTGCCTCAGAGACAGTCAGAGAGTGTCACAGTGTGCCTCAGAGAGAGTCAGAGTGTGTCACAGTCTGTCTCAGAGAGTGTCACAGTGTGCACAGTCTGTCAGAGAAGGCTACAGTATATTTCAGAGCGAGTCAGAGAGAGTCAGAAAGTGTCACAGTCTGTCTTTGAGAGTGTCTCAGTGTGTCACAGTCTGTCAGAGAGTGTCACAGTGCGCGTCAGAGAGTGTCAGAGAGAGTGAGAAAGTGTCACAAACTCTCTAAGAGATGTCACAGTGTGTCCCCGATAGTCAGAAAGTGCCACAGTGTGTCTAAGAAAGTGTCAGAGAGTGTCACAGTGTGTCACAGTCTGTCAGAGTGTCACAGAGTGCTTCAGACAGAGTCAGCGAGTGTCACAGTGTGTCTCAGAGAGTGGCACAGTGCCATTCAGAGAGAGTCAGAGAGTGTCACAGTGTGTCTCAGAGAGTGTCAGATAGGATCTGAGAGTGTCACAGTGCGTCTCAAGGTGTCACAGTGTGTCACAGTCTGTTAGAGAGTGTCCAGCATGTCTCAGAGAGTCTCAGAGAGTGTCACAGTTTGTCACATTTTCTCAGAGACTGTCACAGTGTGTTTCAGAGAGAGTCAGAGAGTGTCACAGTGTGTCTAAGAGAGTGTTAGAGAGAGTCAGAGCGTGTTTCAGTGTGTCACACTCTGTCAGAGAGTGTCTAGTGTGCCTCAGGGAGAGTCAGAGAGTGTCACAGTGTGTCATACTATTTCTCAGAGAGTGGCAGAGAATGTCAGCATTTGGCTCAGAGATGGCTACTGTCTGAGAGAGTGTCACAGTGTGTCTCAGAGATGTCAGAGTGAGTCAGAGAGTGTCAAAGTACATCATACTGTGCCTCAGAGAGTGACAGATAGAGTCAGACTGTATCCCAGTGTGTCTCCGAAAGCGTCAGATAGGATCAGAGAGTGTCACAGTGCGTCTCAAAGTGCCGGAGAGTGTCAGATAGCGTCACAGTGTGTCACAGTCTGTCAGAGAGTGTCACAGTGTGTGTCAGAGAGTGTCACAGTGTGTCACAGTCTGTCTGAGAGTGTCACAGTGCTTTTCAGAGAGTGTCAGATAAGATCAGAGTGTCACAGTGCTTCTCAAAGAGTGTCTCAGAGTGTCACAGTCTGTCAGAGAGTGTCACATTGTGTCTCAGAGAGTGATAGAAAGTATCACAGCATGTGTCAGAGATTCTGAGAGAATCTGAAAGTGTCACTATCTGTGAGAGAGTGTCACAGTGTGTCACAGTCTGTCAGAGAGTGTCACAGTGTGTCTTAGAGTGTGTCGGATAGGATCAGAGAGTGTTACAGTGCGTCTGAAATTGTCATAGAGGGTCCCAGTGTGTCTCAGAGACTCTCAGAGAGTGTCACAGTGTGTCTCAGACAGTGCCAGATAGGACCAGAGAGTGTCACAGTGCGTCTCAAAGTGTCAGTGAGAGGCAGAGAGTGTCAAAGTGTGTCTCAGAGTGTGTTGGATAGGATCAGAGAGTGTCTCAGTGCGTGTCAAATTGTCAGAGAGGGTCCCAGTGTGTCACAGAGTGTGTCAGAGTGTGTCACAGTCTGTCAGAGATTGTCACAGTGTGTTTCAAAGATTGTCAGAGAGTGTCACAGTGTGTGTAAGACTCTGTCAGAGAGTGTCACAGTGTGTGTCAGAGTGTGTCACAGTGTGTCACAGTCTATCAGAGAGTGTCACAGAGCATCTCAAGTTGTCAGAGAGGGTCCCAGTGTGTCACAGATAGTGTCAGAGTGTGTCACAGTCTGTCAGAGAGTGTCACAGTGTGTTTCAAAGAATGTCAGAGAGTGTCACAGTGTGTGTCAGAGTGTGTGTCAGAGTGTGTCAGAGTGTGTCACAGTCTGTCAGAGAGTGTCACAGTGTGTGTAAGACTCTGTCAGAGAGTGTCACAGTGTGTGTCAGAGTGTGTCACAGTGTGTCACAGTCTATCAGAGAGTGTCACAGAGCATCTCAAGTTGTCAGAGAGGGTCCCAGTGTGTCGCAGATAGTGTCAGAGTGTGTCACAGTCTGTCAGCGATTGTCACAGTGTGTTTCAAAGAATGTCAGAGAGTGTCACAGTGTGTGTCAGAGTGTGTCACAGTGTGTCACAGTCTATCAGAGAGTGTCACAGAGCATCTCAAGTTGTCAGAGAGGGTCCCAGTGTGTCGCAGATAGTGTCAGAGTGTGTCACAGTCTGTCAGCGATTGTCACAGTGTGTTTCAAAGAATGTCAGAGAGTGTCACAGTGTGTGTCAGAGTGTGTGTCAGAGTGTGTCAGAGTGTGTCACAGTCTGTCAGAGAGTGTCACAGTGTGTTTCAAAGAATGTCAGAGAGTGTCACAGTGTGTGTCAGAGAGTGTCACAGTGCATGTCAAATTGTCAGAGAGGGTCCCAGCGTGTCACAGAGTGTGTCGGAGTGTGTCAGTCAGTCAGAGAGTATCACAGTTTGTCTCAAAGAATGTCAGAGAGTGTCACAGTATGTCTTATAGAGTGTCAGAGAGTGTCACAGTGTGACTTATAGAGTGTCAGAGTGTGTCACAGTGTGTCACTTTCTGTCAGAGAGTGTCACAGTGCATCTCAAAATCTCAGAGAGTGTCACAGCGTGTCTCAGAGAGTGTCAGAGAGTGTCACAGTTTGTCACAGTTTCTCAGAGACTGTCACAGTGTGTTTCACCCTCTCTCTCTCAGCCTGTCTCTCTCTCACCCCCCTCTCTTTCTCACCCGCTCACTCTTCCTCTCCGATCTCTCTCACACCCTCTCTCTCTCTCACCCCTCTCTCTCTCACCCTTCTCTCTTTCTAACACTCTCTCTCACACCTCTCTCTCACCCCTTCTCTCACACAGTCTGTCAGAGAGTGTCACAGTGTGTCTCAGATAGGATAAGAGAGTGTCACAGTGCATCTCAAATTGTCAGAGCGAGTCAGAGAGTGTCCCAGTGTGTCTCAGAGAGTGTCAGAGTGTGTCGCAGTGTGTCACAGTCTGAGAGGGCGTGTCTCAGTGTGTTTGAGAGAGTGTCACAGTGCTTTCGGAGAGAGTCACAGAGTGTCACAGTGTGTCTCAGAGAGTGTCACAGTGTGTTTCAGAGAGTGTCACAGTTTGTCACAGTCTGTCAGAAATGGTTACATGTATTTCAGAGTGTGTCAGAGGGAGTCAGAGAGTGTCACAGTGAGTCCTACTGTGTCTCAGAGAGTGTCTGAGTGGGTCAGTGTTTGTCTCTGTGAGGATCACAGTCTGTGAGAGAGTGTTATAGTGTGTCTCAAAGAGTGACAGAATGACTCAGAAAGTGTCACAGAGTGTCTCAGAGAGAGTCAGAGAGTGTCACAGTCTGTCTTTGAGAGTGTCACAGTGTGCCACAGAGGGTGTCAGAGATAGAGAGTGTCTAAGAGAGAGTCACAGTGTGTCTCAGAGAGAGTCACAGTGTGTCTCAGAGAGTCAGAACGTGTCACAGTCTGTCTCATAGAGAGTCACAGTGTGTCACAGTCTGTCAGAAAAGGTTACATGTATTTAAGAGTGTCTCAGAGATCATCACAGTGAGTCCTACTGTGTCTCAGAGAGTGTCAGAGTTGGTCAGTGTTTGTCTCTGAGAGGATCGCAGTCTGTGAGAGAGTGTTATAGTGTGTCTCAGAGAGTGACAGAATGACTCAGAAAGTGTCACAGAGTGTCTCAGAGAAAGTCAGAGAGTGTCACAGTTTGTCACAGTCTGTCAGAGAAGGTTACAGTATATTTCGGAGTGAGTCAGAGAGAGTCCGAGAGTGTCACAGTTTGTCACAATCTGTCAGAGAGGGTCACAGATGTCGTGCTGTGCCTCAGAGAGTGTCAGGGAAAGTCAGAGAGTGTCACAGTCGGTCTCAGAGAGGGTCAGAGAGTGTCAGAGAGTTTCACAGTCTGTGAGAGAGTGTCAGAGTGTGTTTCAGAGAGTGTCTCGGTCTGCCTCAGAGAGTGTCAGAGAGTGTCAGAGAGTGTCACAGTATGTCTATGAGGGTGTCACAGTGTATCTCAGAGAGTCAGAGAGAGTCGAAACGTGTCACAGTCTGTGTCTGAGAGTGTCACAGTGTGTTTCAGAGAGAGTCAGAGAGTGTCACAGTGTGTTTAAGAGAGTGTCAGAGAGAGTCACAGTGTGTCTAAGGGAGAGTCTCAGCGTGTCTCAGAGAGTCAGAGAGAGTCGGAACGTGTCACAGTCTGTCTCTGAGAGTGTCACAGTGTGTCACAGTCTGTCAGAAAAGGTTACAGTATATTTCGGAGTGAGTCAGAGAGGGTCAGAAGTGTTACAGTCTGTCTGAGAGTGTCACAGTGTGCCTAAGAGAGTGCCAGAGAGAGTCAGAGAGTGTCGCAGTATGTCATACTGTGCCTCACTGAGTCTCAGAGTGAGTCAACGTGTGTCACAGTGCGTCTCAGAAAGAGTCAGAGAGTCAGAGCAGATCAGAGAGTGTCACAATGTGTCTCAGGGAGTCAGAGAGAGAATGAAAGTGTGACAGTCTGTCTCAGAGAGTGTCAGAGCGGGTCAGAGAGTGTCACAGTCGTTCAGAGAGTGTCATAGTGTGTCACAGAAATTGTCACAGTCTGTCACAGCGTGACAAGTGTGTCTCAGAGAGTGAAAGAGAGAGTCAGAGAGTGTCACAGTGTGTCTGAGAGAGTGTCAGAGAAAGTCAGAGAATGTCACTGTTTGTCACACCCTGTCAGTGAGTGTCACAGTGTGTCGTGCTGTGCCTCAGAGAGTATCAGAGAGTGTCACATTCTGTCTCAGAGAGTGTCAGAGAGAATCAGCATGTGTCTCAGAGAGTCCGAGTGTCACAGTGTGTCACAGTCTGTCAGAGAGTGTCACAGTATGTCTCAGAGAGTGTCAGAGAGTGTCACAGTGTGTCTCAGAGAGTCAGAGAATGTCCCAGCGTGTCTCAGCGAGTGTAAGAGTGTGTCGCAGTGTGTCACAGTCTGACAGAGCGTGTCACAGTGTGTTTGAGAGAGTGTCAGAGAGTGTCAAATTGTCAGAGCGAGTCAGAGAGTGTCCCACTGTGTCTCAGCGAGTGTCAGAGTGTGTCGCAGTGTGTCACAGTCTGCCAGAGCGTGTCGCAGTGTGTTTGAGAGAGTGTCAGACAGTGTCACAGTGTGTGTCAGAGAGTGTCACAGTGTGTCTTTGAGAGTGTCACAGTGTGTCACAGCCTGTCAGAGAGTGTCAAAGTGTATTTCAGAGAGTGTCAGAGAGTGTCACGCAGTGTCACAGTGTGTCTCAGAGATCGTCAGATAGGATCAGAAAGTGTCTCAGTGCATCTCAAAGTGTCAGAGAGAGTCAGACACTGTGACCGTGTGTCTCAGAGAGTGTCAGATAGGATCAGAGAGTGTCACAGTGCGTCATAAAGTGTCACAGTCTATCAGAGAGTGTGCCAGTGTGCCTCAGAGCATGTCAGCTAAGATCAGACAGTGTCACAGTGCGTCTCAGAGAGTGTCTCAGTGTGTCTAAGAGAGTCTCACAGAGACTCAAGGTGTCAGATTCTGTCAGAGAGTATCACATTGTGTCTCAGAGAATGTCACAGTGTACACAGTCTGTCAGAGAGTGCCACAGTGCTTTTCAGAGAGTGTCAGAGTGTCACATTGTGTCTCAGAGTGAGGCGGGTAGGATCAGAGAGCATTTCAGTGTGTCACAGATTGTAAGAGAGTGTCACAGTGTGCCTCAGAGACAGTCAGAGAGTGTCACAGTGTGTGTAAGAGTCTCAGAGAGAGTCAGAGTGTGTCACAGTCTGTCAGAGAGTGTCACAGTGTGTCTCAGAGTGTCAGAAAGAGTCAGAGAGTGTTTCAATGTGTTACAGTGTGTCAGAGAATGTCACAGTGTGCCTCAGAGAGAGTCAGAGAGTGTTTCAATGTGTTACAGTGTGTCAGAGAATGTCACAGTGTGCCTCAGAGAGAGTCAGAGAGTGTCACAGTGTGTCTAAGAGAGGATGACAGTGTGTCTCGGAGAGTCAGAGAGAGTCAGAACATGTCACAGTTTGTCTCAGAGTGTCAGAGAGTGTCACAGTGTGCCTCAGAGAGTGTCACAGTGTGTCTCAGCGTGTGTCAGAGAGTGTCACAGTGTGCCTCAGAGAGTGTCAGAAAGGGTCACAGTGTGTCTCAGAAATTCAGAGTGAGTCAGAATGTGTCACAATCTGTCAGCGAGTGCCACAGTGTGTTTCAGAGAGAGTCAGAGAGTGTCCCAGTGTGTCTCAGAGGGTGTCACAGTGTGTCACAGTCTGGCAGAGAGTGTCACAATTTATCTCAGAGAGTGTCGCAGTGTGTTTGAGAGAGTGTCAGAGAGTGTCATAGTGTATCTCAGAGAGTCGGAGAGTGTCACAGTGCGTTTGAGAGAGTGTCAGAGAGTGTCACATTGTGTCTCAGAGAGAGTCAGAGAGTGTCATAGTGTGTGTAAGAGTCTCAGAGAGTGTCAGAGGGTGTCACAGTGTGCCTCAGCGTGTGTCAGAGAGGGTCACAGTGTGTCTCAGAAATTCAGGTAGAGTCAGAATGTGTCACAATCTGTCAGCGAGTGCCACAGTGTGTTTCAGAGAGAGTCAGAGAGTGTCCCAGTGTGTCTCAGAGAGTGCCAGATAGGATCAAAGAGTGTCACAGTGCAGCTCAAAGTATCAGACAGAGTCAGAGAGTGTCACAGTGTGTCTCAGAGAGGATGACAGTGTGTCTCGGAGAGTCAGAGAGAGTCAGAACATGTCACAGCTTGACTCAGAGAGTGTCAGAGAGTGTCACAGTGTGTCTCAGCGTGTGTCAGAGTGAGTCAGCGAGTGTCACAGTATGTCGTACTGTACCTCAGAGAGAGCCAGAGAGAGTCAGACTGTATCACAGAGTGTCTCAGAGAGTGTCAGAGATTGTCACAGTGTGTAACAGAGAGAGTTAGAGAATGTCAGTGAGTCTCACAGTCTGTCTCAGAGAGTGTCAGAACGGGTCAGAGAGTGTCAGTGTGTCTCAGAGAGAGTCAGAGAGAGACGGAAAGTGTCACAGTGTCTCTCAGAGAGTGTCACAGTTTGTCACAGTCTGTCAGAGAATGTCACAGTGTGTCTCTGTGAGTGTCACAGTGTGTCTCAGAGAGTCAGAAAGTGACACAGTCTGTCTTTGAGGGTGTCACAGTCTGTCACAGTCTGTCAGAGAGTGTCACTGTGTGTCTCAGAGAGTCTCAGAGAGTGTCACAGTGTGTTTCAGAGAGTGTCACAGTGTGTTTCAGAGAGAGTCAGAGAGTGTCACAATGCGTCTCAAATAGTCACAGAGTCAGAGACTGTCCCAGTGTCTCAGCGACTGTCAGAGAGTGTCACAGTGTGTCACAGTCCCTCAGAGAGTGTCAGAATGTGTCACAGAGAGTGACGCAGTGTGTTTGAGAGAATGTCAGAGAGTGTCATACTGTATCTCAGAGAGTCAGAGAGTATCACAGTGCGTTTGAGAGAGTGTCATAGTGTGTCGCAGAGCGTGTCACGGTGTGTCTGAGAGTGTCAGAGAGAGCCAGAGAGTGTCACAGTGTGTCTAAGAGTTTTGGAGAGTCAGAGAGTGTCAGATTGTGCCTCAGTGAGTGTCACAGTGTGTCTCAGAGAGTCAGAGAGAGAGAGACAGAAAGGGTCACAATCTGTCTTGAGAGTGTCTCAGTGTGACACAGTCTGTCAGAGAGTGTCACAGTGTGTCTGAGAGTTTCAGAGAGAGTCAGAGAGTGTCAGATTGTGCCTCAGTGAGTGTCACATTGTGTCTCAGAGAGTCAGAGAGAGAGAGACAGAAAGGGTCACAATCTGTCTTGAGAGTGTCTCAGTGTGACACAGTCTGTCAGAGAGTGTCACAGTGTGTCTGAGAGTTTCAGAGAGAGTCAGAGAGTGTCAGATTGTGCCTCAGTGAGTGTCACATTGTGTCTCAGAGAGTCAGAGAGAGAGAGACAGAAAGGGTCACAATCTGTCTTGAGAGTGTCTCAGTGTGACACAGTCTGTCAGAGAGTGTCACAGTGTGTCTGAGAGTTTCAGAGAGAGTCAGAGAGTGTCAGATTGTGCCTCAGTGAGTGTCACATTGTGTCTCAGAGAGTCAGAGAGAGAGAGACAGAAAGGGTCACAATCTGTCTTGAGAGTGTCTCAGTGTGACACAGTCTGTCAGAGAGTGTCACAGTGCATCTAAGAGAGTGTCACAGTGCATCTAAGAGAGGATGACAGTGTGTTTCAGATAGTCAGAGAGAGTCAGAAAGTGTCACAGTTTGCCTCAGAGAGTGTCAAATAGGATCAGAGAGTGTCACAGTGTGTTTGAGAAAGTGCCAGAGTGTCACAGTGTGAGTCAGCGTGTGTCAGAGAGTGTCACAGAGAGTTTCAGAGAGAGTCAGATGGTGTCACAGTGTGTCTCAGAGATTCAGGGAGAGTCAGAAAGTGTCACAGTCTGTCAGCGAGTGTCACATTGTGTTTCAGAGAGTGTCAGAGTGTGTCACAGTGTGAGTCAGCGTGTGTCAGAGAGTGTCACAGAGAGTTTCAGAGAGAGTCAGATGGTGTCACAGTGTGTCTCAGAGATTCAGGGAGAGTCAGAAAGTGTCACAGTCTGTCAGCGAGTGTCACATTGTGTTTCAGAGAGTGTCAGAGAGTGTCACAGTGTGTCTCAGAGAGTGTAAGATAGGATCAGAGAGTGTCAAATTGTGTCTCAAAGTGTTAGAGAAAGTCAGAGAGTGTCACGGTGTGTCTGAGAGTGTCACAGTGAGTCAGAGAGTGTCTCAGTGTGTCTGAGAGTTTCGGAGAGAGTCAGAGAGTGTCAGATTGTGTCTCAGTGAGTGTCACAGTGTGTCTCACAGAGTCAGAGAGAGAGAGACAGAAAGGGTCACAATCTGTCTTGAGAGTGTCTCAGTGTGACACGGTCTGTCAGAGTGTGTCACAGTGTGTCTCAGAGAGTGTCACAGTGCATCTAAGAGAGGATGAGAGTGTGTTTCAGTGAGTCAGAGAGAGTCAGAAAGTGTCACAGTTTGTCTCAGAGAGTGTCACATTGTGACAGTCTGTCAGAGAATGTTACATTGTATTTCAGAGTGTGTCAGAACGTGTCACAGTGTGTCATACTGTGTCTCAGAGAGTGCCAGAGAGTGTCAGCATTTGGCTCAGAGAGAGTCACAGTCTATGAGAGAGTGTCACAGTGTGTCTCAGAGAGTGTCACAGTGTCGCAGAAAATGTCACCGTGTGTCAGAGAGTGTCACAGTAGGTCAGTGAGTGTCATCGTGTGTCTCATAAATTGTCACAGTCTGTCACAGTCTGTCAGAGAGTGTCACAGTGTTTCTCAGAGAGAGTCAGAAAGTGACACAGTGTGTCTCAGAGAGTGTGAGAGAGAGTCAAAAATTGTCACAGAGAGAGACAAAGAGGGTCTCAGTGTCTCTCAGAGAGTGTCACAGTGTGTCTTAGAGAGTGTCACAGTGTCACAGAGAATTTCACCATGTGTCAGAGAGTGTTTTTGTGTGTCAGGGAGTGTCACAGTGTGTCACAGTCGGTCAGAGAGTGCCACATTGTGTTTCAGAAAGTGACCGAGAGAGTCACAGAGTGTCACAGTGCATCTCAAAGAGTGTCAGAGAGAGGCACAGAGTGTCACAGCGTGTCTCAGAGTGTCAGAGAGAGAGAGAGAGACAGAGAGTATCACAGTGTGTCTCAGAGTGTCACAGAGAATTTCACCATGTGTCAGAGTGTGTCAGAGCCAGTCAGAGAGTGTTACAGTGTGTCAGGAGTGTCACAGTCTGTCCCTGTCTGTCAGAGAGTGCCACATTGTATTTTGGAGAGTGTCAGAGAGAGAGTCACAGTGTATCACAGTGTGTCTCAGAGTGTCAGAGAGAGACAGAGAGTGTCACAGTGTGTCCCAGTGCATCTCAGAGAGTGTCACAGTGTGTCCCAGAGAGTCAGAGAGAGTCAGAGAGTGTCACATTGTGTTTCAGAGAGTGTCACAATGTCTCAGAGAATGTCATAGTGTGGCGGGGAGTGTCACAGTCAGTCAGTGTCACAATGTGTCAGAGAGTGTCGAAGTGTGTCTCAGGGAATCAGAGAGAGATGGAACGTGTCACAGTGTCACAGAGAGCATCACAGTATCTCAGAATATGTCACCATGTGTCAGAGAGTGTCACAGTGTGTCTCAGAGAGTGTCAGGGAGAGTCAGAGCGTGTCACCGTGTGTCTAAGAGAGTGTCAGAGAGTGTCACAGTGTATTACAGTCTGTCAGAGAGTTTCACAGTGTGTTTCAGAGAGAGTTAGAGAGTGTGACAGTGTGTCTAAGAGAGTGTCAGAGAGTGTCACAGTGTGTCTAAGAGAGTGTCATAGTGTGTCACAGTGTGTCACAGAGAGTCTCACACTGTGTATCAGAGAGCGTCATTGTGTGTCATTGTGTGTCACAGTCTGTCAGAGAGTGCCACAGTGTGTCATAGTCTGTTAGAGAGAATTATAGGGTGACTCAGAGATAGTCAGAGAGTGTCACAGTGTGTCTTAAAGAGTGTCACAGCGAATTTCACCATGTGTCAGAGTGTGTCACAGTCAGTCAGAGAGTGTTATAGTGTGTCAGGGAGTGCCACAGTCTGTCACAGTCTGTCAGAGAATGTCATATTGTGTTTCGGGGAGTGTCAGAGAGAGTCAGAGAGTGTCACAGTGTGTATCAGAGAGTGTCAGATAGAATCAGAGAGTGTCATAGTGTGTCTATGAGAGTGTCACAGTGTGTCACAGTCTGGCAGAGAGTGTCACAATTTGTCACAGAGAGTGACGCAGTGTGTTTGAGAGAGTGTCAGAGAGTGTCATAGTGTATCTCAGAGAGTCGGAGAGTGTCACAGTGCGTTTGAGAGAGTGTCAGAGAGTGTCACATTGTGTCTCAGAGAGAGTCAGAGAGTGTCATAGTGTGTATGAGAGAGTGTCAGAGGGTGTCACAGTGTGCCTCAGCGTGTGTCAGAGAGGGTCACAGTGTGTCTCAGAAATTCAGGTAGAGTCAGAATGTGTCACAATCTGTCAGCGAGTGCCACAGTGTGTTTCAGAGAGAGTCAGAGAGTGTCCCAGTGTGTCTCAGAGAGTGCCAGATAGGATCAAAGAGTGTCACAGTGCAGCTCAAAGTATCAGACAGAGTCAGAGAGTGTCACAGTGTGTCTCAGAGAGGATGACAGTGTGTCTCGGAGAGTCAGAGAGAGTCAGAACATGTCACAGCTTGACTCAGAGAGTGTCAGAGAGTGTCACAGTGTGTCTCAGCGTGTGTCAGAGTGAGTCAGCGAGTGTCACAGTATGTCGTACTGTACCTCAGAGAGAGCCAGAGAGAGTCAGACTGTATCACAGAGTGTCTCAGAGAGTGTCAGAGATTGTCACAGTGTGTAACAGAGAGAGTTAGAGAATGTCAGTGAGTCTCACAGTCTGTCTCAGAGAGTGTCAGAACGGGTCAGAGAGTGTCAGTGTGTCTCAGAGAGAGTCAGAGAGAGACGGAAAGTGTCACAGTGTCTCTCAGAGAGTGTCACAGTTTGTCACAGTCTGTCAGAGAATGTCACAGTGTGTCTCTGTGAGTGTCACAGTGTGTCTCAGAGAGTCAGAAAGTGACACAGTCTGTCTTTGAGGGTGTCACAGTCTGTCACAGTCTGTCAGAGAGTGTCACTGTGTGTCTCAGAGAGTCTCAGAGAGTGTCACAGTGTGTTTCAGAGAGTGTCACAGTGTGTTTCAGAGAGAGTCAGAGAGTGTCACAATGCGTCTCAAATAGTCACAGAGTCAGAGACTGTCCCAGTGTCTCAGCGACTGTCAGAGAGTGTCACAGTGTGTCACAGTCCCTCAGAGAGTGTCAGAATGTGTCACAGAGAGTGACGCAGTGTGTTTGAGAGAATGTCAGAGAGTGTCATACTGTATCTCAGAGAGTCAGAGAGTATCACAGTGCGTTTGAGAGAGTGTCATAGTGTGTCGCAGAGCGTGTCACGGTGTGTCTGAGAGTGTCAGAGAGAGCCAGAGAGTGTCACAGTGTGTCTAAGAGTTTTGGAGAGTCAGAGAGTGTCAGATTGTGCCTCAGTGAGTGTCACAGTGTGTCTCAGAGAGTCAGAGAGAGAGAGACAGAAAGGGTCACAATCTGTCTTGAGAGTGTCTCAGTGTGACACAGTCTGTCAGAGAGTGTCACAGTGTGTCTAAGAGTTTTGGAGAGTCAGAGAGTGTCAGATTGTGCCTCAGTGAGTGTCACAGTGTGTCTCAGAGAGTCAGAGAGAGAGAGACAGAAAGGGTCACAATCTGTCTTGAGAGTGTCTCAGTGTGACACAGTCTGTCAGAGAGTGTCACAGTGTGTCTGAGAGTTTCAGAGAGAGTCAGAGAGTGTCAGATTGTGCCTCAGTGAGTGTCACATTGTGTCTCAGAGAGTCAGAGAGAGAGAGACAGAAAGGGTCACAATCTGTCTTGAGAGTGTCTCAGTGTGACACAGTCTGTCAGAGAGTGTCACAGTGTGTCTGAGAGTTTCAGAGAGAGTCAGAGAGTGTCAGATTGTGCCTCAGTGAGTGTCACATTGTGTCTCAGAGAGTCAGAGAGAGAGAGACAGAAAGGGTCACAATCTGTCTTGAGAGTGTCTCAGTGTGACACAGTCTGTCAGAGAGTGTCACAGTGTGTCTGAGAGTTTCAGAGAGAGTCAGAGAGTGTCAGATTGTGCCTCAGTGAGTGTCACATTGTGTCTCAGAGAGTCAGAGAGAGAGAGACAGAAAGGGTCACAATCTGTCTTGAGAGTGTCTCAGTGTGACACAGTCTGTCAGAGAGTGTCACAGTGCATCTAAGAGAGTGTCACAGTGCATCTAAGAGAGGATGACAGTGTGTTTCAGATAGTCAGAGAGAGTCAGAAAGTGTCACAGTTTGCCTCAGAGAGTGTCAAATAGGATCAGAGAGTGTCACAGTGTGTTTGAGAAAGTGCCAGAGTGTCACAGTGTGAGTCAGCGTGTGTCAGAGAGTGTCACAGAGAGTTTCAGAGAGAGTCAGATGGTGTCACAGTGTGTCTCAGAGATTCAGGGAGAGTCAGAAAGTGTCACAGTCTGTCAGCGAGTGTCACATTGTGTTTCAGAGAGAGTCAGAGAGTGTCACAGTGTGTCTCAGAGAGTGTAAGATAGGATCAGAGAGTGTCAAATTGTGTCTCAAAGTGTTAGAGAAAGTCAGAGAGTGTCACGGTGTGTCTGAGAGTGTCACAGTGAGTCAGAGAGTGTCTCAGTGTGTCTGAGAGTTTCGGAGAGAGTCAGAGAGTGTCAGATTGTGTCTCAGTGAGTGTCACAGTGTGTCTCACAGAGTCAGAGAGAGAGAGACAGGAAGGGTCACAATCTGTCTTGAGAGTGTCTCAGTGTGACACGGTCTGTCAGAGTGTGTCACAGTGTGTCTCAGAGAGTGTCACAGTGCATCTAAGAGAGGATGAGAGTGTGTTTCAGTGAGTCAGAGAGAGTCAGAAAGTGTCACAGTTTGTCTCAGAGAGTGTCACATTGTGACAGTCTGTCAGAGAATGTTACATTGTATTTCAGAGTGTGTCAGAACGTGTCACAGTGTGTCATACTGTGTCTCAGAGAGTGCCAGAGAGTGTCAGCATTTGGCTCAGAGAGAGTCACAGTCTATGAGAGAGTGTCACAGTGTGTCTCAGAGAGTGTCACAGTGTCGCAGAAAATGTCACCGTGTGTCAGAGAGTGTCACAGTAGGTCAGTGAGTGTCATCGTGTGTCTCATAAATTGTCACAGTCTGTCACAGTCTGTCAGAGAGTGTCACAGTGTTTCTCAGAGAGAGTCAGAAAGTGACACAGTGTGTCTCAGAGAGTGTGAGAGAGAGTCAAAAATTGTCACAGAGAGAGACAAAGAGGGTCTCAGTGTCTCTCAGAGAGTGTCACAGTGTGTCTTAGAGAGTGTCACAGTGTCACAGAGAATTTCACCATGTGTCAGAGAGTGTTTTTGTGTGTCAGGGAGTGTCACAGTGTGTCACAGTCGGTCAGAGAGTGCCACATTGTGTTTCAGAAAGTGACCGAGAGAGTCACAGAGTGTCACAGTGCATCTCAAAGAGTGTCAGAGAGAGGCACAGAGTGTCACAGCGTGTCTCAGAGTGTCAGAGAGAGAGAGAGAGACAGAGAGTATCACAGTGTGTCTCAGAGTGTCACAGTGTCACAGAGAATTTCACCATGTGTCAGAGTGTGTCAGAGCCAGTCAGAGAGTGTTACAGTGTGTCAGGAGTGTCACAGTCTGTCCCTGTCTGTCAGAGAGTGCCACATTGTATTTTGGAGAGTGTCAGAGAGAGAGTCACAGTGTATCACAGTGTGTCTCAGAGTGTCAGAGAGAGACAGAGAGTGTCACAGTGTGTCACAGTGCATCTCAGAGAGTGTCACAGTGTGTCCCAGAGAGTCAGAGAGAGTCAGAGAATGTCACATTGTGTTTCAGAGAGTGTCACAATGTCTCAGAGAATGTCATAGTGTGTCCGGGAGTGTCACAGTCAGTCAGTGTCACAATGTGTCAGAGAGTGTCGAAGTGTGTCTCAGGGAATCAGAGAGAGATGGAACGTGTCACAGTGTCACAGAGAGCATCACAGTATCTCAGAATATGTCACCATGTGTCAGAGAGTGTCACAGTGTGTCTCAGAGAGTGTCAGGGAGAGTCAGAGCGTGTCACCGTGTGTCTAAGAGAGTGTCAGAGAGTGTCACAGTGTATTACAGTCTGTCAGAGAGTTTCACAGTGTGTTTCAGAGAGAGTTAGAGAGTGTGACAGTGTGTCTAAGAGAGTGTCAGAGAGTGTCACAGTGTGTCTAAGAGAGTGTCATAGTGTGTCACAGTGTGTCACAGAGAGTCTCACACTGTGTATCAGAGAGCGTCATTGTGTGTCATTGTGTGTCACAGTCTGTCAGAGAGTGCCACAGTGTGTCATAGTCTGTTAGAGAGAATTATAGGGTGACTCAGAGATAGTCAGAGAGTGTCACAGTGTGTCTTAAAGAGTGTCACAGCGAATTTCACCATGTGTCAGAGTGTGTCACAGTCAGTCAGAGAGTGTTATAGTGTGTCAGGGAGTGCCACAGTCTGTCACAGTCTGTCAGAGAATGTCATATTGTGTTTCGGGGAGTGTCAGAGAGAGTCAGAGAGTGTCACAGTGTGTATCAGAGAGTGTCAGATAGAATCAGAGAGTGTCATAGTGTGTCTATGAGAGTGTCACAGTGTGTCACAGTCTGGCAGAGAGTGTCACAATTTGTCTCAGAGAGTGTCGCAGTGTGTTTGAGAGAGTGTCAGAGAGTGTCATAGTGTATCTCAGAGAGTCGGAGAGTGTCACAGTGCGTTTGAGAGAGTGTCAGAGAGTGTCACATTGTGTCTCAGAGAGAGTCAGAGAGTGTCATAGTGTGTATGAGAGAGTGTCAGAGGGTGTCACAGTGTGCCTTAGCGTGTGTCAGAGAGGGTCACAGTGTGTCTCAGAAATTCAGTTAGAGTCAGAATGTGTCACAATCTGTCAGCGAGTGCCACAGTGTGTTTCAGAGAGAGTCAGAGAGTGTCCCAGTGTGTCTCAGAGAGTGCCAGATAGGATCAAAGAGTGTCACAGTGCAGCTCAAAGTATCAGACAGAGTCAGAGAGTGTCACAGTGTGTCTCAGAGAGGATGACAGTGTGTCTCGGAGAGTCAGAGAGAGTCAGAACATGTCACAGCTTGACTCAGAGAGTGTCAGAGAGTGTCACAGTGTGTCTCAGCGTGTGTCAGAGTGAGTCAGCGAGTATCACAGTATGTCGTACTGTACCTCAGAGAGAGCCAGAGAGAGTCAGACTGTATCACAGAGTGTCTCAGAGAGTGTCAGAGATTGTCACAGTGTGTAACAGAGAGAGTTAGAGAATGTCAGTGAGTCTCACAGTCTGTCTCAGAGAGTGTCAGAACGGGTCAGAGAGTGTCAGTGTGTCTCAGAGAGAGTCAGAGAGAGACGGAAAGTGTCACAGTGTCTCTCAGAGAGTGTCACAGTTTGTCACAGTCTGTCAGAGAATGTCACAGTGTGTCTCTGTGAGTGTCACAGTGTGTCTCAGAGAGTCAGAAAGTGACACAGTCTGTCTTTGAGGGTGTCACAGTCTGTCACAGTCTGTCAGAGAGTGTCACTGTGTGTCTCAGAGAGTCTCAGAGAGTATCACAGTGTGTTTCAGAGAGTGTCACAGTGTGTTTCAGAGAGAGTCAGAGAGTGTCACAATGCGTCTCAAATAGTCACAGAGTCAGAGACTGTCCCAGTGTCTCAGCGACTGTCAGAGAGTGTCACAGTGTGTCACAGTCCCTCAGAGAGTGTCAGAATGTGTCACAGAGAGTGACGCAGTGTGTTTGAGAGAATGTCAGAGAGTGTCATACTGTATCTCAGAGAGTCAGAGAGTATCACAGTGCGTTTGAGAGAGTGTCATAGTGTGTCGCAGAGCGTGTCACGGTGTGTCTGAGAGTGTCAGAGAGAGCCAGAGAGTGTCACAGTGTGTCTAAGAGTTTTGGAGAGTCAGAGAGTGTCAGATTGTGCCTCAGTGAGTGTCACAGTGTGTCTCAGAGAGTCAGAGAGAGAGAGACAGAAAGGGTCACAATCTGTCTTGAGAGTGTCTCAGTGTGACACAGTCTGTCAGAGAGTGTCACAGTGTGTCTAAGAGTTTTGGAGAGTCAGAGAGTGTCAGATTGTGCCTCAGTGAGTGTCACAGTGTGTCTCAGAGAGTCAGAGAGAGAGAGACAGAAAGGGTCACAATCTGTCTTGAGAGTGTCTCAGTGTGACACAGTCTGTCAGAGAGTGTCACAGTGTGTCTGGGAGTTTCAGAGAGAGTCAGAGAGTGTCAGATTGTGCCTCAGTGAGTGTCACATTGTGTCTCAGAGAGTCAGAGAGAGAGAGACAGAAAGGGTCACAATCTGTCTTGAGAGTGTCTCAGTGTGACACAGTCTGTCAGAGAGTGTCACAGTGTGTCTGAGAGTTTCAGAGAGAGTCAGAGAGTGTCAGATTGTGCCTCAGTGAGTGTCACATTGTGTCTCAGAGAGTCAGAGAGAGAGAGACAGAAAGGGTCACAATCTGTCTTGAGAGTGTCTCAGTGTGACACAGTCTGTCAGAGAGTGTCACAGTGCATCTAAGAGAGTGTCACAGTGCATCTAAGAGAGGATGACAGTGTGTTTCAGATAGTCAGAGAGAGTCAGAACGTGTCACAGTTTGCCTCAGAGAGTGTCAAATAGGATCAGAGAGTGTCACAGTGTGTTTCAGAGAGTGTCAGAGTGTGTCACAGTGTGAGTCAGCGTGTGTCAGAGAGTGTCACAGAGAGTTTCAGAGAGAGTCAGATGGTGTCACAGTGTGTCTCAGAGATTCAGGGAGAGTCAGAAAGTGTCACAGTCTGTCAGCGAGTGTCACATTGTGTTTCAGAGAGTGTCAGAGAGTGTCACAGTGTGTCTCAGAGAGTGTAAGATAGGATCAGAGAGTGTCAAATTGTGTCTCAAAGTGTTAGAGAAAGTCAGAGAGTGTCACGGTGTGTCTGAGAGTGTCACAGTGAGTCAGAGAGTGTCTCAGTGTGTCTGAGAGTTTCGGAGAGAGTCAGAGAGTGTCAGATTGTGTCTCAGTGAGTGTCACAGTGTGTCTCACAGAGTCAGAGAGAGAGAGACAGAAAGGGTCACAATCTGTCTTGAGAGTGTCTCAGTGTGACACAGTCTGTCAGAGAGTGTCACAGTGTGTCTGAGAGTTTCGGAGAGAGTCAGAGAGTGTCAGATTGTGTCTCAGTGAGTGTCACAGTGTGTCTCACAGAGTCAGAGAGAGAGAGACAGAAAGGGTCACAATCTGTCTTGAGAGTGTCTCAGTGTGACACGGTCTGTCAGAGTGTGTCACAGTGTGTCTCAGAGAGTGTCACAGTGCATCTAAGAGAGGATGAGAGTGTGTTTCAGAGAGTCAGAGAGAGTCAGAAAGTGTCACAGTTTGTCTCAGAGAGTGTCACATTGTGACAGTCTGTCAGAGAATGTTACATTGTATTTCAGAGTGTGTCAGAACGTGTCACAGTGTGTCATACTGTGTCTCAGAGAGTGCCAGAGAGTGTCAGCATTTGGCTCAGAGAGAGTCACAGTCTATGAGAGAGTGTCACAGTGTGTCTCAGAGAGTGTCACAGTGTCGCAGAAAATGTCACCGTGTGTCAGAGAGTGTCACAGTAGGTCAGTGAGTGTCATCGTGTGTCTCATAAATTGTCACAGTCTGTCACAGTCTGTCAGAGAGTGTCACAGTGTTTCTCAGAGAGAGTCAGAAAGTGACACAGTGTGTCTCAGAGAGTGTGAGAGAGAGTCAAAAATTGTCACAGAGAGAGACAAAGAGGGTCTCAGTGTCTCTCAGAGAGTGTCACAGTGTGTCTTAGAGAGTGTCACAGTGTCACAGAGAATTTCACCATGTGTCAGAGAGTGTTTTTGTGTGTCAGGGAGTGTCACAGTGTGTCACAGTCGGTCAGAGAGTGCCACATTGTGTTTCAGAAAGTGACCGAGAGAGTCACAGAGTGTCACAGTGCATCTCAAAGAGTGTCAGAGAGAGGCACAGAGTGTCACAGCGTGTCTCAGAGTGTCAGAGAGAGAGAGAGACAGAGAGTATCACAGTGTGTCTCAGAGTGTCACAGAGAATTTCACCATGTGTCAGAGTGTGTCAGAGCCAGTCAGAGAGTGTTACAGTGTGTCAGGAGTGTCACAGTCTGTCCCTGTCTGTCAGAGAGTGCCACATTGTATTTTGGAGAGTGTCAGAGAGAGAGTCACAGTGTATCACAGTGTGTCTCAGAGTGTCAGAGAGAGACAGAGAGTGTCACAGTGTGTCCCAGTGCATCTCAGAGAGTGTCACAGTGTGTCCCAGAGAGTCAGAGAGAGTCAGAGAGTGTCACATTGTGTTTCAGAGAGTGTCACAATGTCTCAGAGAATGTCATAGTGTGTCCGGGAGTGTCACAGTCAGTCAGTGTCACAATGTGTCAGAGAGTGTCGAAGTGTGTCTCAGGGAATCAGAGAGAGATGGAACGTGTCACAGTGTCACAGAGAGCATCACAGTATCTCAGAATATGTCACCATGTGTCAGAGAGTGTCACAGTGTGTCTCAGAGAGTGTCAGGGAGAGTCAGAGCGTGTCACCGTGTGTCTAAGAGAGTGTCAGAGAGTGTCACAGTGTATTACAGTCTGTCAGAGAGTTTCACAGTGTGTTTCAGAGAGAGTTAGAGAGTGTGACAGTTTGTCTAAGAGAGTGTCAGAGAGTGTCACAGTGTGTCTAAGAGAGTGTCATAGTGTGTCACAGTGTGTCACAGAGAGTCTCACACTGTGTATCAGAGAGCGTCATTGTGTGTCATTGTGTGTCACAGTCTGTCAGAGAGTGCCACAGTGTGTCATAGTCTGTTAGAGAGAATTATAGGGTGACTCAGAGATAGTCAGAGAGTGTCACAGTGTGTCTTAAAGAGTGTCACAGCGAATTTCACCATGTGTCAGAGTGTGTCACAGTCAGTCAGAGAGTGTTATAGTGTGTCAGGGAGTGCCACAGTCTGTCACAGTCTGTCAGAGAATGTCATATTGTGTTTCGGGGAGTGTCAGAGAGAGTCAGAGAGTGTCACAGTGTGTATCAGAGAGTGTCAGATAGAATCAGAGATTGTCATAGTGTGTCTATGAGAGTGTCACAGTGTGTCACAGTCTGGCAGAGAGTGTCACAATTTGTCTCAGAGAGTGTCGCAGTGTGTTTGAGAGAGTGTCAGAGAGTGTCATAGTGTATCTCAGAGAGTCGGAGAGTGTCACAGTGCGTTTGAGAGAGTGTCAGAGAGTGTCACATTGTGTCTCAGAGAGAGTCAGAGAGTGTCATAGTGTGTATGAGAGAGTGTCAGAGGGTGTCACAGTGTGCCTCAGCGTGTGTCAGAGAGGGTCACAGTGTGTCTCAGAAATTCAGGTAGAGTCAGAAAGTGTCACAATCTGTCAGCGAGTGCCACAGTGTGTTTCAGAGAGAGTCAGAGAGTGTCCCAGTGTGTCTCAGAGAGTGCCAGATAGGATCAAAGAGTGTCACAGTGCAGCTCAAAGTATCAGACAGAGTCAGAGAGTGTCACAGTGTGTCTCAGAGAGGATGACAGTGTGTCTCGGAGAGTCAGAGAGAGTCAGAACATGTCACAGCTTGACTCAGAGAGTGTCAGAGAGTGTCACAGTGTGTCTCAGCGTGTGTCAGAGTGAGTCAGCGAGTGTCACAGTATGTCGTACTGTACCTCAGAGAGAGCCAGAGAGAGTCAGACTGTATCACAGAGTGTCTCAGAGAGTGTCAGAGATTGTCACAGTGTGTAACAGAGAGAGTTAGAGAATGTCAGTGAGTCTCACAGTCTGTCTCAGAGAGTGTCAGAACGGGTCAGAGAGTGTCAGTGTGTCTCAGAGAGAGTCAGAGAGAGACGGAAAGTGTCACAGTGTCTCTCAGAGAGTGTCACAGTTTGTCACAGTCTGTCAGAGAATGTCACAGTGTGTCTCTGTGAGTGTCACAGTGTGTCTCAGAGAGTCAGAAAGTGACACAGTCTGTCTTTGAGGGTGTCACAGTCTGTCACAGTCTGTCAGAGAGTGTCACTGTGTGTCTCAGAGAGTCTCAGAGAGTGTCACAGTGTGTTTCAGAGAGTGTCACAGTGTGTTTCAGAGAGAGTCAGAGAGTGTCACAATGCGTCTCAAATAGTCACAGAGTCAGAGACTGTCCCAGTGTCTCAGCGACTGTCAGAGAGTGTCACAGTGTGTCACAGTCCCTCAGAGAGTGTCAGAATGTGTCACAGAGAGTGACGCAGTGTGTTTGAGAGAATGTCAGAGAGTGTCATACTGTATCTCAGAGAGTCAGAGAGTATCACAGTGCGTTTGAGAGAGTGTCATAGTGTGTCGCAGAGCGTGTCACGGTGTGTCTGAGAGTGTCAGAGAGAGCCAGAGAGTGTCACAGTGTGTCTAAGAGTTTTGGAGAGTCAGAGAGTGTCAGATTGTGCCTCAGTGAGTGTCACAGTGTGTCTCAGAGAGTCAGAGAGAGAGAGACAGAAAGGGTCACAATCTGTCTTGAGAGTGTCTCAGTGTGACACAGTCTGTCAGAGAGTGTCACAGTGTGTCTAAGAGTTTTGGAGAGTCAGAGAGTGTCAGATTGTGCCTCAGTGAGTGTCACAGTGTGTCTCAGAGAGTCAGAGAGAGAGAGAGACAGAAAGGGTCACAATCTGTCTTGAGAGTGTCTCAGTGTGACACAGTCTGTCAGAGAGTGTCACAGTGTGTCTGAGAGTTTCAGAGAGAGTCAGAGAGTGTCAGATTGTGCCTCAGTGAGTGTCACATTGTGTCTCAGAGAGTCAGAGAGAGAGAGACAGAAAGGGTCACAATCTGTCTTGAGAGTGTCTCAGTGTGACACAGTCTGTCAGAGAGTGTCACAGTGTGTCTGGGAGTTTCAGAGAGAGTCAGAGAGTGTCAGATTGTGCCTCAGTGAGTGTCACATTGTGTCTCAGAGAGTCAGAGAGAGAGAGACAGAAAGGGTCACAATCTGTCTTGAGAGTGTCTCAGTGTGACACAGTCTGTCAGAGAGTGTCACAGTGTGTCTGAGAGTTTCAGAGAGAGTCAGAGAGTGTCAGATTGTGCCTCAGTGAGTGTCACATTGTGTCTCAGAGAGTCAGAGAGAGAGAGACAGAAAGGGTCACAATCTGTCTTGAGAGTGTCTCAGTGTGACACAGTCTGTCAGAGAGTGTCACAGTGCATCTAAGAGAGGATGACAGTGTGTTTCAGATAGTCAGAGAGAGTCAGAAAGTGTCACAGTTTGCCTCAGAGAGTGTCAAATAGGATCAGAGAGTGTCACAGTGCGTTTGAGAAAGTGCCAGAGTGTCACAGTGTGTGTCAGCGTGTGTCAGAGAGTGTCACAGAGAGTTTCAGAGAGAGTCAGATGGTGTCACAGTGTGTCTCAGAGATTCAGGGAGAGTCAGAAAGTGTCACAGTCTGTCAGCGAGTGTCACATTGTGTTTCAGAGAGTGTCAGAGAGTGTCACAGTGTGTCTCAGAGAGTGTAAGATAGGATCAGAGAGTGTCAAATTGTGTCTCAAAGTGTTAGAGAAAGTCAGAGAGTGTCACGGTGTGTCTGAGAGTGTCACAGTCTGTCAGAGAGTGTCACAGTGTGTCTGAGAGTTTCGGAGAGAGTCAGAGAGTGTCAGATTGTGTCTCAGTGAGTGTCACATTGTGTCTCACAGAGTCAGAGAGAGAGAGACAGAAAGGGTCACAATCTGTCTTGAGAGTGTCTCAGTGTGACACGGTCTGTCAGAGTGTGTCACAGTGTGTCTCAGAGAGTGTCACAGTGCATCTAAGAGAGGATGAGAGTGTGTTTCAGAGAGTCAGAGAGAGTCAGAAAGTGTCACAGTTTGTCTCAGAGAGTGTCACATTGTGACAGTCTGTCAGAGAATGTTACATTGTATTTCAGAGTGTGTCAGAACGTGTCACAGTGTGTCATACTGTGTCTCAGAGAGTGCCAGAGAGTGTCAGCATTTGGCTCAGAGAGAGTCACAGTCTATGAGAGAGTGTCACAGTGTGTCTCAGAGAGTGTCACAGTGTCGCAGAAAATGTCACCGTGTGTCAGAGAGTGTCACAGTAGGTCAGTGAGTGTCATCGTGTGTCTCATAAATTGTCACAGTCTGTCACAGTCTGTCAGAGAGTGTCACAGTGTTTCTCAGAGAGAGTCAGAAAGTGACACAGTGTGTCTCAGAGAGTGTGAGAGAGAGTCAAAAATTGTCACAGAGAGAGACAAAGAGGGTCTCAGTGTCTCTCAGAGAGTGTCACAGTGTGTCTTAGAGAGTGTCACAGTGTCACAGAGAATTTCACCATGTGTCAGAGAGTGTTTTTGTGTGTCAGGGAGTGTCACAGTGTGTCACAGTCGGTCAGAGAGTGCCGCATTGTGTTTCAGAAAGTGACCGAGAGAGTCACAGAGTGTCACAGTGCATCTCAAAGAGTGTCAGAGAGAGGCACAGAGTGTCACAGCGTGTCTCAGAGTGTCAGAGAGAGAGAGAGAGAGTATCACAGTGTGTCTCAGAGTGTCACAGTGTCACAGAGAATTTCACCATGTGTCAGAGTGTGTCAGAGCCAGTCAGAGAGTGTTACAGTGTGTCAGGAGTGTCACAGTCTGTCCCTGTCTGTCAGAGAGTGCCACATTGTATTTTGGAGAGTGTCAGAGAGAGAGTCACAGTGTATCACAGTGTGTCTCAGAGTGTCAGAGAGAGACAGAGAGTGTCACAGTGTGTCACAGTGCATCTCAGAGAGTGTCACAGTGTGTCCCAGAGAGTCAGAGAGTGTCACATTGTGTTTCAGAGAGTGTCACAATGTCTCAGAGAATGTCATAGTGTGTCCGGGAGTGTCACAGTCAGTCAGTGTCACAATGTGTCAGAGAGTGTCGAAGTGTGTCTCAGGGAATCAGAGAGAGATGGAACGTGTCACAGTGTCACAGAGAGCATCACAGTATCTCAGAATATGTCACCATGTGTCAGAGAGTGTCACAGTGTGTCTCAGAGAGTGTCAGGGAGAGTCAGAGCGTGTCACCGTGTGTCTAAGAGAGTGTCAGAGAGTGTCACAGTGTATTACAGTCTGTCAGAGAGTTTCACAGTGTGTTTCAGAGAGAGTTAGAGAGTGTGACAGTGTGTCTAAGAGAGTGTCAGAGAGTGTCACAGTGTGTCTAAGAGAGTGTCATAGTGTGTCACAGTGTGTCACAGAGAGTCTCACACTGTGTATCAGAGAGCGTCATTGTGTGTCATTGTGTGTCACAGTCTGTCAGAGAGTGCCACAGTGTGTCATAGTCTGTTAGAGAGAATTATAGGGTGACTCAGAGATAGTCAGAGAGTGTCACAGTGTGTCTTAAAGAGTGTCACAGCGAATTTCACCATGTGTCAGAGTGTGTCACAGTCAGTCAGAGATTGTTATAGTGTGTCAGGGAGTGCCACAGTCTGTCACAGTCTGTCAGAGAATGTCATATTGTGTTTCGGGGAGTGTTAGAGAGAGTCAGAGAGTGTCACAGTGTGTATCAGAGAGTGTCAGATAGAATCAGAGAGTGTCATAGTGTGTCAATGAGAGTGTCACAGTGTGTCACAGTCTGGCAGAGAGTGTCACAATTTGTCTCAGAGAGTGTCGCAGTGTGTTTGAGAGAGTGTCAGAGAGTGTCATAGTGTATCTCAGAGAGTCGGAGAGTGTCACAGTGCGTTTGAGAGAGTGTCAGAGAGTGTCACATTGTGTCTCAGAGAGAGTCAGAGAGTGTCATAGTGTGTATGAGAGAGTGTCAGAGGGTGTCACAGTGTGCCTCAGCGTGTGTCAGAGAGGGTCACAGTGTGTCTCAGAAATTCAGGTAGAGTCAGAATGTGTCACAATCTGTCAGCGAGTGCCACAGTGTGTTTCAGAGAGTCAGAGAGTGTCCCAGTGTGTCTCAGAGAGTGCCAGATAGGATCAAAGAGTGTCACAGTGCAGCTCAAAGTATCAGACAGAGTCAGAGAGTGTCACAGTGTGTCTCAGAGAGGATGACAGTGTGTCTCGGAGAGTCAGAGAGAGTCAGAACATGTCACAGCTTGACTCAGAGAGTGTCAGAGAGTGTCACAGTGTGTCTCAGCGTGTGTCAGAGTGAGTCAGCGAGTGTCACAGTATGTCGTACTGTACCTCAGAGAGAGCCAGAGAGAGTCAGACTGTATCACAGAGTGTCTCAGAGAGTGTCAGAGATTGTCACAGTGTGTAACAGAGAGAGTTAGAGAATGTCAGTGAGTCTCACAGTCTGTCTCAGAGAGTGTCAGAACGGGTCAGAGAGTGTCAGTGTGTCTCAGAGAGAGTCAGAGAGAGACGGAAAGTGTCACAGTGTCTCTCAGAGAGTGTCACAGTTTGTCACAGTCTGTCAGAGAATGTCACAGTGTGTCTCTGTGAGTGTCACAGTGTGTCTCAGAGAGTCAGAAAGTGACACAGTCTGTCTTTGAGGGTGTCACAGTCTGTCACAGTCTGTCAGAGAGTGTCACTGTGTGTCTCAGAGAGTCTCAGAGAGTGTCACAGTGTGTTTCAGAGAGTGTCACAGTGTGTTTCAGAGAGAGTCAGAGAGTGTCACAATGCGTCTCAAATAGTCACAGAGTCAGAGACTGTCCCAGTGTCTCAGCGACTGTCAGAGAGTGTCACAGTGTGTCACAGTCCCTCAGAGAGTGTCAGAATGTGTCACAGAGAGTGACGCAGTGTGTTTGAGAGAATGTCAGAGAGTGTCATACTGTATCTCAGAGAGTCAGAGAGTATCACAGTGCGTTTGAGAGAGTGTCATAGTGTGTCGCAGAGCGTGTCACGGTGTGTCTGAGAGTGTCAGAGAGAGCCAGAGAGTGTCACAGTGTGTCTAAGAGTTTTGGAGAGTCAGAGAGTGTCAGATTGTGCCTCAGTGAGTGTCACAGTGTGTCTCAGAGAGTCAGAGAGAGAGAGACAGAAAGGGTCACAATCTGTCTTGAGAGTGTCTCAGTGTGACACAGTCTGTCAGAGAGTGTCACAGTGTGTCTAAGAGTTTTGGAGAGTCAGAGAGTGTCAGATTGTGCCTCAGTGAGTGTCACAGTGTGTCTCAGAGAGTCAGAGAGAGAGAGACAGAAAGGGTCACAATCTGTCTTGAGAGTGTCTCAGTGTGACACAGTCTGTCAGAGAGTGTCACAGTGTGTCTGAGAGTTTCAGAGAGAGTCAGAGAGTGTCAGATTGTGCCTCAGTGAGTGTCACTTTGTGTCTCAGAGAGTCAGAGAGAGAGAGACAGAAAGGGTCACAATCTGTCTTGAGAGTGTCTCAGTGTGACACAGTCTGTCAGAGAGTGTCACAGTGTGTCTGAGAGTTTCAGAGAGAGTCAGAGAGTGTCAGATTGTGCCTCAGTGAGTGTCACATTGTGTCTCAGAGAGTCAGAGAGAGAGAGACAGAAAGGGTCACAATCTGTCTTGAGAGTGTCTCAGTGTGACACAGTCTGTCAGAGAGTGTCACAGTGTGTCTGAGAGTTTCAGAGAGAGTCAGAGAGTGTCAGATTGTGCCTCAGTGAGTGTCACATTGTGTCTCAGAGAGTCAGAGAGAGAGAGACAGAAAGGGTCACAATCTGTCTTGAGAGTGTCTCAGTGTGACACAGTCTGTCAGAGAGTGTCACAGTGCATCTAAGAGAGTGTCACAGTGCATCTAAGAGAGGATGACAGTGTGTTTCAGATAGTCAGAGAGAGTCAGAAAGTGTCACAGTTTGCCTCAGAGAGTGTCAAATAGGATCAGAGAGTGTCACAGTGTGTTTGAGAAAGTGCCAGAGTGTCACAGTGTGAGTCAGCGTGTGTCAGAGAGTGTCACAGAGAGTTTCAGAGAGAGTCAGATGGTGTCACAGTGTGTCTCAGAGATTCAGGGAGAGTCAGAAAGTGTCACAGTCTGTCAGCGAGTGTCACATTGTGTTTCAGAGAGAGTCAGAGAGTGTCACAGTGTGTCTCAGAGAGTGTAAGATAGGATCAGAGAGTGTCAAATTGTGTCTCAAAGTGTTAGAGAAAGTCAGAGAGTGTCACGGTGTGTCTGAGAGTGTCACAGTGAGTCAGAGAGTGTCTCAGTGTGTCTGAGAGTTTCGGAGAGAGTCAGAGAGTGTCAGATTGTGTCTCAGTGAGTGTCACAGTGTGTCTCACAGAGTCAGAGAGAGAGAGACAGAAAGGGTCACAATCTGTCTTGAGAGTGTCTCAGTGTGACACGGTCTGTCAGAGTGTGTCACAGTGTGTCTCAGAGAGTGTCACAGTGCATCTAAGAGAGGATGAGAGTGTGTTTCAGAGAGTCAGAGAGAGTCAGAAAGTGTCACAGTTTGTCTCAGAGAGTGTCACATTGTGACAGTCTGTCAGAGAATGTTACATTGTATTTCAGAGTGTGTCAGAACGTGTCACAGTGTGTCATACTGTGTCTCAGAGAGTGCCAGAGAGTGTCAGCATTTGGCTCAGAGAGAGTCACAGTCTATGAGAGAGTGTCACAGTGTGTCTCAGAGAGTGTCACAGTGTCGCAGAAAATGTCACCGTGTGTCAGAGAGTGTCACAGTAGGTCAGTGAGTGTCATCGTGTGTCTCATAAATTGTCACAGTCTGTCACAGTCTGTCAGAGAGTGTCACAGTGTTTCTCAGAGAGAGTCAGAAAGTGACACAGTGTGTCTCAGAGAGTGTGAGAGAGAGTCAAAAATTGTCACAGAGAGAGACAAAGAGGGTCTCAGTGTCTCTCAGAGAGTGTCACAGTGTGTCTTAGAGAGTGTCACAGTGTCACAGAGAATTTCACCATGTGTCAGAGAGTGTTTTTGTGTGTCAGGGAGTGTCACAGTGTGTCACAGTCGGTCAGAGAGTGCCACATTGTGTTTCAGAAAGTGACCGAGAGAGTCACAGAGTGTCACAGTGCATCTCAAAGAGTGTCAGAGAGAGGCACAGAGTGTCACAGCGTGTCTCAGAGTGTCAGAGAGAGAGAGAGAGAGAGACAGAGAGTATCACAGTGTGTCTCAGAGTGTCACAGTGTCACAGAGAATTTCACCATGTGTCAGAGTGTGTCAGAGCCAGTCAGAGAGTGTTACAGTGTGTCAGGAGTGTCACAGTCTGTCCCTGTCTGTCAGAGAGTGCCACATTGTATTTTGGAGAGTGTCAGAGAGAGAGTCACAGTGTATCACAGTGTGTCTCAGAGTGTCAGAGAGAGACAGAGAGTGTCACAGTGTGTCACAGTGCATCTCAGAGAGTGTCACAGTGTGTCCCAGAGAGTCAGAGAGAGTCAGAGAATGTCACATTGTGTTTCAGAGAGTGTCACAATGTCTCAGAGAATGTCATAGTGTGTCCGGGAGTGTCACAGTCAGTCAGTGTCACAATGTGTCAGAGAGTGTCGAAGTGTGTCTCAGGGAATCAGAGAGAGATGGAACGTGTCACAGTGTCACAGAGAGCATCACAGTATCTCAGAATATGTCACCATGTGTCAGAGAGTGTCACAGTGTGTCTCAGAGAGTGTCAGGGAGAGTCAGAGCGTGTCACCGTGTGTCTAAGAGAGTGTCAGAGAGTGTCATAGTGTATTACAGTCTGTCAGAGAGTTTCACAGTGTGTTTCAGAGAGAGTTAGAGAGTGTGACAGTGTGTCTAAGAGAGTGTCAGAGAGTGTCACAGTGTGTCTAAGAGAGTGTCATAGTGTGTCACAGTGTGTCACAGAGAGTCTCACACTGTGTATCAGAGTGTGTCATTGTGTGTCACAGTCTGTCAGAGAGTGCCACAGTGTGTCATAGTCTGTTAGAGAGAATTATAGGGTGACTCAGAGATAGTCAGAGAGTGTCACAGTGTGTCTTAAAGAGTGTCACAGCGAATTTCACCATGTGTCAGAGTGTGTCACAGTCAGTCAGAGAGTGTTATAGTGTGTCAGGGAGTGCCACAGTCTGTCACAGTCTGTCAGAGAATGTCATATTGTGTTTCGGGGAGTGTCAGAGAGAGTCAGAGAGTGTCACAGTGTGTATCAGAGAGTGTCAGATAGAATCAGAGAGTGTCATAGTGTGTCTATGAGAGTGTCACAGTGTGTCACAGTCTGGCAGAGAGTGTCACAATTTGTCTCAGAGAGTGTCGCAGTGTGTTTGAGAGAGTGTCAGAGAGTGTCATAGTGTATCTCAGAGAGTCGGAGAGTGTCACAGTGCGTTTGAGAGAGTGTCAGAGAGTGTCACATTGTGTCTCAGAGAGAGTCAGAGAGTGTCATAGTGTGTATGAGAGAGTGTCAGAGGGTGTCACAGTGTGCCTCAGCGTGTGTCAGAGAGGGTCACAGTGTGTCTCAGAAATTCAGGTAGAGTCAGAATGTGTCACAATCTGTCAGCGAGTGCCACAGTGTGTTTCAGAGAGAGTCAGAGAGTGTCCCAGTGTGTCTCAGAGAGTGCCAGATAGGATCAAAGAGTGTCACAGTGCAGCTCAAAGTATCAGACAGAGTCAGAGAGTGTCACAGTGTGTCTCAGAGAGGATGACAGTGTGTCTCGGAGAGTCAGAGAGAGTCAGAACATGTCACAGCTTGACTCAGAGAGTGTCAGAGAGTGTCACAGTGTGTCTCAGCGTGTGTCAGAGTGAGTCAGCGAGTGTGACAGTATGTCGTACTGTACCTCAGAGAGAGCCAGAGAGAGTCAGACTGTATCACAGAGTGTCTCAGAGAGTGTCAGAGATTGTCACAGTGTGTAACAGAGAGAGTTAGAGAATGTCAGTGAGTCTCACAGTCTGTCTCAGAGAGTGTCAGAACGGGTCAGAGAGTGTCAGTGTGTCTCAGAGAGAGTCAGAGAGAGACGGAAAGTGTCACAGTGTCTCTCAGAGAGTGTCACAGTTTGTCACAGTCTGTCAGAGAATGTCACAGTGTGTCTCTGTGAGTGTCACAGTGTGTCTCAGAGAGTCAGAAAGTGACACAGTCTGTCTTTGAGGGTGTCACAGTCTGTCACAGTCTGTCAGAGAGTGTCACTGTGTGTCTCAGAGAGTCTCAGAGAGTGTCACAGTGTGTTTCAGAGAGTGTCACAGTGTGTTTCAGAGAGAGTCAGAGAGTGTCACAATGCGTCTCAAATAGTCACAGAGTCAGAGACTGTCCCAGTGTCTCAGCGACTGTCAGAGAGTGTCACAGTGTGTCACAGTCCCTCAGAGAGTGTCAGAATGTGTCACAGAGAGTGACGCAGTGTGTTTGAGAGAATGTCAGAGAGTGTCATACTGTATCTCAGAGAGTCAGAGAGTATCACAGTGCGTTTGAGAGAGTGTCATAGTGTATCGCAGAGCTTTTCACGGTGTGTCTGAGAGTGTCAGAGAGAGCCAGAGAGTGTCACAGTGTGTCTAAGAGTTTTGGAGAGTCAGAGAGTGTCAGATTGTGCCTCAGTGAGTGTCACAGTGTGTCTCAGAGAGTCAGAGAGAGAGAGACAGAAAGGGTCACAATCTGTCTTGAGAGTGTCTCAGTGTGACACAGTCTGTCAGAGAGTGTCACAGTGTGTCTAAGAGTTTTGGAGAGTCAGAGAGTGTCAGATTGTGCCTCAGTGAGTGTCACAGTGTGTCTCAGAGAGTCAGAGAGAGAGAGACAGAAAGGGTCACAATCTGTCTTGAGAGTGTCTCAGTGTGACACAGTCTGTCAGAGAGTGTCACAGTGTGTCTGAGAGTTTCAGAGAGAGTCAGAGAGTGTCAGATTGTGCCTCAGTGAGTGTCACATTGTGTCTCAGAGAGTCAGAGAGAGAGAGACAGAAAGGGTCACAATCTGTCTTGAGAGTGTCTCAGTGTGACACAGTCTGTCAGAGAGTGTCACAGTGTGTCTGAGAGTTTCAGAGAGAGTCAGAGAGTGTCAGATTGTGCCTCAGTGAGTGTCACATTGTGTCTCAGAGAGTCAGAGAGAGAGAGACAGAAAGGGTCACAATCTGTCTTGAGAGTGTCTCAGTGTGACACAGTCTGTCAGAGAGTGTCACAGTGTGTCTGAGAGTTTCAGAGAGAGTCAGAGAGTGTCAGATTGTGCCTCAGTGAGTGTCACAGTGTGTCTCAGAGAGTCAGAGAGAGAGAGACAGAAAGGGTCACAATCTGTCTTGAGAGTGTCTCAGTGTGACACAGTCTGTCAGAGAGTGTCACAGTGCATCTAAGAGAGTGTCACAGTGCATCTAAGAGAGGATGACAGTGTGTTTCAGATAGTCAGAGAGAATCAGAAAGTGTCACAGTTTGCCTCAGAGAGTGTCAAATAGGATCAGAGAGTGTCACAGTGTGTTTGAGAAAGTGCCAGAGTGTCACAGTGTGAGTCAGCGTGTGTCAGAGAGTGTCACAGAGAGTTTCAGAGAGAGTCAGATGGTGTCACAGTGTGTCTCAGAGATTCAGGGAGAGTCAGAAAGTGTCACAGTCTGTCAGCGAGTGTCACATTGTGTTTCAGAGAGTGTCAGAGTGTGTCACAGTGTGAGTCAGCGTGTGTCAGAGAGTGTCACAGAGAGTTTCAGAGAGAGTCAGATGGTGTCACAGTGTGTCTCAGAGATTCAGGGAGAGTCAGAAAGTGTCACAGTCTGTCAGCGAGTGTCACAGTGTGTTTCAGAGAGAGTCAGAGAGTGTCACAGTGTGTCTCAGAGAGTGTAAGATAGGATCAGAGAGTGTCAAATTGTGTCTCAAAGTGTTAGAGAAAGTCAGAGAGTGTCACGGTGTGTCTGAGAGTGTCACAGTGAGTCAGAGAGTGTCTCAGTGTGTCTGAGAGTTTCGGAGAGAGTCAGAGAGTGTCAGATTGTGTCTCAGTGAGTGTCACAGTGTGTCTCACAGAGTCAGAGAGAGAGAGACAGAAAGGGTCACAATCTGTCTTGAGAGTGTCTCAGCGTGACACGGTCTGTCAGAGTGTGTCACAGTGTGTCTCAGAGAGTGTCACAGTGCATCTAAGAGAGGATGAGAGTGTGTTTCAGAGAGTCAGAGAGAGTCAGAAAGTGTCACAGTTTGTCTCAGAGAGTGTCACATTGTGACAGTCTGTCAGAGAATCTTACATTGTATTTCAGAGTGTGTCAGAACGTGTCACAGTGTGTCATACTGTGTCTCAGAGAGTGCCAGAGAGTGTCAGCATTTGGCTCAGAGAGAGTCACAGTCTATGAGAGAGTGTCACAGTGTGTCTCAGAGAGTGTCACAGTGTCGCAGAAAATGTCACCGTGTGTCAGAGAGTGTCACAGTAGGTCAGTGAGTGTCATCGTGTGTCTCATAAATTGTCACAGTCTGTCACAGTCTGTCAGAGAGTGTCACAGTGTTTCTCAGAGAGAGTCAGAAAGTGACACAGTGTGTCTCAGAGAGTGTGAGAGAGAGTCAAAAATTGTCACAGAGAGAGACAAAGAGGGTCTCAGTGTCTCTCAGAGAGTGTCACAGTGTGTCTTAGAGAGTGTCACAGTGTCACAGAGAATTTCACCATGTGTCAGAGAGTGTTTTTGTGTGTCAGGGAGTGTCACAGTGTGTCACAGTCGGTCAGAGAGTGCCACATTGTGTTTCAGAAAGTGACCGAGAGAGTCACAGAGTGTCACAGTGCATCTCAAAGAGTGTCAGAGAGAGGCACAGAGTGTCACAGCGTGTCTCAGAGTGTCAGAGAGAGAGAGAGAGACAGAGAGTATCACAGTGTGTCTCAGAGTGTCACAGTGTCACAGAGAATTTCACCATGTGTCAGAGTGTGTCAGAGCCAGTCAGAGAGTGTTACAGTGTGTCAGGAGTGTCACAGTCTGTCCCTGTCTGTCAGAGAGTGCCACATTGTATTTTGGAGAGTGTCAGAGAGAGAGTCACAGTGTATCACAGTGTGTCTCAGAGTGTCAGAGAGAGACAGAGAGTGTCACAGTGTGTCACAGTGCATCTCAGAGAGTGTCACAGTGTGTCCCAGAGAGTCAGAGAGAGTCAGAGAATGTCACATTGTGTTTCAGAGAGTGTCACAATGTCTCAGAGAATGTCATAGTGTGTCCGGGAGTGTCACAGTCAGTCAGTGTCACAATGTGTCAGAGAGTGTCGAAGTGTGTCTCAGGGAATCAGAGAGAGATGGAACGTGTCACAGTGTCACAGAGAGCATCACAGTATCTCAGAATATGTCACCATGTGTCAGAGAGTGTCACAGTGTGTCTCAGAGAGTGTCAGGGAGAGTCAGAGCGTGTCACCGTGTGTCTAAGAGAGTGTCAGAGAGTGTCACAGTGTATTACAGTCTGTCAGAGAGTTTCACAGTGTGTTTCAGAGAGAGTTAGAGAGTGTGACAGTTTGTCTAAGAGAGTGTCAGAGAGTGTCACAGTGTGTCTAAGAGAGTGTCATAGTGTGTCACAGTGTGTCACAGAGAGTCTCACACTGTGTATCAGAGAGCGTCATTGTGTGTCATTGTGTGTCACAGTCTGTCAGAGAGTGCCACAGTGTGTCATAGTCTGTTAGAGAGAATTATAGGGTGACTCAGAGATAGTCAGAGAGTGTCACAGTGTGTCTTAAAGAGTGTCACAGCGAATTTCACCATGTGTCAGAGTTTGTCACAGTCAGTCAGAGAGTGTTATAGTGTGTCAGGGAGTGCCACAGTCTGTCACAGTCTGTCAGAGAATGTCATATTGTGTTTCGGGGAGTGTCAGAGAGAGTCAGAGAGTGTCACAGTGTGTATCAGAGAGTGTCAGATAGAATCAGAGAGTGTCATAGTGTGTCTATGAGAGTGTCACAGTGTGTCACAGTCTGGCAGAGAGTGTCACAATTTGTCTCAGAGAGTGTCGCAGTGTGTTTGAGAGAGTGTCAGAGAGTGTCATAGTGTATCTCAGAGAGTCGGAGAGTGTCACAGTGCGTTTGAGAGAGTGTCAGAGAGTGTCACATTGTGTCTCAGAGAGAGTCAGAGAGTGTCATAGTGTGTATGAGAGAGTGTCAGAGGGTGTCACAGTGTGCCTCAGCGTGTGTCAGAGAGGGTCACAGTGTGTCTCAGAAATTCAGGTAGAGTCAGAATGTGTCACAATCTGTCAGCGAGTGCCACAGTGTGTTTCAGAGAGAGTCAGAGAGTGTCCCAGTGTGTCTCAGAGAGTGCCAGATAGGATCAAAGAGTGTCACAGTGCAGCTCAAAGTATCAGACAGAGTCAGAGAGTGTCACAGTGTGTCTCAGAGAGGATGACAGTGTGTCTCGGAGAGTCAGAGAGAGTCAGAACATGTCACAGCTTGACTCAGAGAGTGTCAGAGAGTGTCACAGTGTGTCTCAGAGAGTGTCACAGTTTGTCACAGTCTGTCAGAGAATGTCACAGTGTGTCTCTGTGAGTGTCACAGTGTGTCTCAGAGAGTCAGAAAGTGACACAGTCTGTCTTTGAGGGTGTCACAGTCTGTCACAGTCTGTCAGAGAGTGTCACTGTGTGTCTCAGAGAGTCTCAGAGAGTGTCACAGTGTGTTTCAGAGAGTGTCACAGTGTGTTTCAGAGAGAGTCAGAGAGTGTCACAATGCGTCTCAAATAGTCACAGAGTCAGAGACTGTCCCAGTGTCTCAGCGACTGTCAGAGAGTGTCACAGTGTGTCACAGTCCCTCAGAGAGTGTCAGAATGTGTCACAGAGAGTGACGCAGTGTGTTTGAGAGAATGTCAGAGAGTGTCATACTGTATCTCAGAGAGTCAGAGAGTATCACAGTGCGTTTGAGAGAGTGTCATAGTGTGTCGCAGAGCGTGTCACGGTGTGTCTGAGAGTGTCAGAGAGAGCCAGAGAGTGTCACAGTGTGTCTAAGAGTTTTGGAGAGTCAGAGAGTGTCAGATTGTGCCTCAGTGAGTGTCACAGTGTGTCTCAGAGAGTCAGAGAGAGAGAGACAGAAAGGGTCACAATCTGTCTTGAGAGTGTCTCAGTGTGACACAGTCTGTCAGAGAGTGTCACAGTGTGTCTAAGAGTTTTGGAGAGTCAGAGAGTGTCAGATTGTGCCTCAGTGAGTGTCACAGTGTGTCTCAGAGAGTCAGAGAGAGAGAGACAGAAAGGGTCACAATCTGTCTTGAGAGTGTCTCAGTGTGACACAGTCTGTCAGAGAGTGTCACAGTGTGTCTGAGAGTTTCAGAGAGAGTCAGAGAGTGTCAGATTGTGCCTCAGTGAGTGTCACATTGTGTCTCAGAGAGTCAGAGAGAGAGAGACAGAAAGGGTCACAATCTGTCTTGAGAGTGTCTCAGTGTGACACAGTGAGTCAGAGAGTGTCTCAGTGTGTCTGAGAGTTTCAGAGAGAGTCAGAGAGTGTCAGATTGTGCCTCAGTGAGTGTCACATTGTGTCTCAGAGAGTCAGAGAGAGAGAGACAGAAAGGGTCACAATCTGTCTTGAGAGTGTCTCAGTGTGACACAGTCTGTCAGAGAGTGTCACAGTGTGTCTGAGAGTTTCAGAGAGAGTCAGAGAGTGTCAGATTGTGCCTCAGTGAGTGTCACATTGTGTCTCAGAGAGTCAGAGAGAGAGAGACAGAAAGGGTCACAATCTGTCTTGAGAGTGTCTCAGTGTGACACAGTCTGTCAGAGAGTGTCACAGTGCATCTAAGAGAGTGTCACAGTGCATCTAAGAGAGGATGACAGTGTGTTTCAGATAGTCAGAGAGAGTCAGAAAGTGTCACAGTTTGCCTCAGAGAGTGTCAAATAGGATCAGAGAGTGTCACAGTGTGTTTGAGAAAGTGCCAGAGTGTCACAGTGTGAGTCAGCGTGTGTCAGAGAGTGTCACAGAGAGTTTCAGAGAGAGTCAGATGGTGTCACAGTGTGTCTCAGAGATTCAGGGAGAGTCAGAAAGTGTCACAGTCTGTCAGCGAGTGTCACATTGTGTTTCAGAGAGAGTCAGAGAGTGTCACAGTGTGTCTCAGAGAGTGTAAGATAGGATCAGAGAGTGTCAAATTGTGTCTCAAAGTGTTAGAGAAAGTCAGAGAGTGTCACGGTGTGTCTGAGAGTGTCACAGTGAGTCAGAGAGTGTCTCAGTGTGTCTGAGAGTTTCAGAGAGTGTCAGAGAGTGTCAGATTGTGTCTCAGTGAGTGTCACATTGTGTCTCACAGAGTCAGAGAGAGAGAGACAGAAAGGGTCACAATCTGTCTTGAGAGTGTCTCAGTGTGACACGGTCTGTCAGAGTGTGTCACAGTGTGTCTCAGAGAGTGTCACAGTGCATCTAAGAGAGGATGAGAGTGTGTTTCAGAGAGTCAGAGAGAGTCAGAAAGTGTCACAGTTTGTCTCAGAGAGTGTCACATTGTGACAGTCTGTCAGAGAATGTTACATTGTATTTCAGAGTGTGTCAGAACGTGTCACAGTGTGTCATACTGTGTCTCAGAGAGTGCCAGAGAGTGTCAGCATTTGGCTCAGAGAGAGTCACAGTCTATGAGAGAGTGTCACAGTGTGTCTCAGAGAGTGTCACAGTGTCGCAGAAAATGTCACCGTGTGTCAGAGAGTGTCACAGTAGGTCAGTGAGTGTCATCGTGTGTCTCATAAATTGTCACAGTCTGTCACAGTCTGTCAGAGAGTGTCACAGTGTTTCTCAGAGAGAGTCAGAAAGTGACACAGTGTGTCTCAGAGAGTGTGAGAGAGAGTCAAAAATTGTCACAGAGAGAGACAAAGAGGGTCTCAGTGTCTCTCAGAGAGTGTCACAGTGTGTCTTAGAGAGTGTCACAGTGTCACAGAGAATTTCACCATGTGTCAGAGAGTGTTTTTGTGTGTCAGGGAGTGTCACAGTGTGTCACAGTCGGTCAGAGAGTGCCACATTGTGTTTCAGAAAGTGACCGAGAGAGTCACAGAGTGTCACAGTGCATCTCAAAGAGTGTCAGAGAGAGGCACAGAGTGTCACAGCGTGTCTCAGAGTGTCAGAGAGAGAGAGAGAGACAGAGAGTATCACAGTGTGTCTCAGAGTGTCACAGTGTCACAGAGAATTTCACCATGTGTCAGAGTGTGTCAGAGCCAGTCAGAGAGTGTTACAGTGTGTCAGGAGTGTCACAGTCTGTCCCTGTCTGTCAGAGAGTGCCACATTGTATTTTGGAGAGTGTCAGAGAGAGAGTCACAGTGTATCACAGTGTGTCTCAGAGTGTCAGAGAGAGACAGAGAGTGTCACAGTGTGTCACAGTGCATCTCAGAGAGTGTCACAGTGTGTCCCAGAGAGTCAGAGAGTGTCACATTGTGTTTCAGAGAGTGTCACAATGTCTCAGAGAATGTCATAGTGTGTCCGGGAGTGTCACAGTCAGTCAGTGTCACAATGTGTCAGAGAGTGTCGAAGTGTGTCTCAGGGAATCAGAGAGAGATGGAACGTGTCACAGTGTCACAGAGAGCATCACAGTATCTCAGAATATGTCACCATGTGTCAGAGAGTGTCACAGTGTGTCTCAGAGAGTGTCAGGGAGAGTCAGAGCGTGTCACCGTGTGTCTAAGAGAGTGTCAGAGAGTGTCACAGTGTATTACAGTCTGTCAGAGAGTTTCACAGTGTGTTTCAGAGAGAGTTAGAGAGTGTGACAGTGTGTCTAAGAGAGTGTCAGAGAGTGTCACAGTGTGTCTAAGAGAGTGTCATAGTGTGTCACAGTGTGTCACAGAGAGTCTCACACTGTGTATCAGAGAGCGTCAGAGTGTGTCATTGTGTGTCACAGTCTGTCAGAGAGTGCCACAGTGTGTCATAGTCTGTTAGAGAGAATTATAGGGTGACTCAGAGATAGTCAGAGAGTGTCACAGTGTGTCTTAAAGAGTGTCACAGCGAATTTCACCATGTGTCAGAGTGTGTCACAGTCAGTCAGAGAGTGTTATAGTGTGTCAGGGAGTGCCACAGTCTGTCACAGTCTGTCAGAGAATGTCATATTGTGTTTCGGGGAGTGTCAGAGAGAGTCAGAGAGTGTCACAGTGTGTATCAGAGAGTGTCAGATAGAATCAGAGAGTGTCATAGTGTGTCTATGAGAGTGTCACAGTGTGTCACAGTCTGGCAGAGAGTGTCACAATTTGTCTCAGAGAGTGTCGCAGTGTGTTTGAGAGAGTGTCAGAGAGTGTCATAGTGTATCTCAGAGAGTCGGAGAGTGTCACAGTGCGTTTGAGAGAGTGTCAGAGAGTGTCACATTGTGTCTCAGAGAGAGTCAGAGAGTGTCATAGTGTGTATGAGAGAGTGTCAGAGGGTGTCACAGTGTGCCTCAGCGTGTGTCAGAGAGGGTCACAGTGTGTCTCAGAAATTCAGGTAGAGTCAGAATGTGTCACAATCTGTCAGCGAGTGCCACAGTGTGTTTCAGAGAGAGTCAGAGAGTGTCCCAGTGTGTCTCAGAGAGTGCCAGATAGGATCAAAGAGTGTCACAGTGCAGCTCAAAGTATCAGACAGAGTCAGAGAGTGTCACAGTGTGTCTCAGAGAGGATGACAGTGTGTCTCGGAGAGTCAGAGAGAGTCAGAACATGTCACAGCTTGACTCAGAGAGTGTCAGAGAGTGTCACAGTGTGTCTCAGCGTGTGTCAGAGTGAGTCAGCGAGTGTCACAGTATGTCGTACTGTACCTCAGAGAGAGCCAGAGAGAGTCAGACTGTATCACAGAGTGTCTCAGAGAGTGTCAGAGATTGTCACAGTGTGTAACAGAGAGAGTTAGAGAATGTCAGTGAGTCTCACAGTCTGTCTCAGAGAGTGTCAGAACGGGTCAGAGAGTGTCAGTGTGTCTCAGAGAGAGTCAGAGAGAGACGGAAAGTGTCACAGTGTCTCTCAGAGAGTGTCACAGTTTGTCACAGTCTGTCAGAGAATGTCACAGTGTGTCTCTGTGAGTGTCACAGTGTGTCTCAGAGAGTCAGAAAGTGACACAGTCTGTCTTTGAGGGTGTCACAGTCTGTCACAGTCTGTCAGAGAGTGTCACTGTGTGTCTCAGAGAGTCTCAGAGAGTGTCACAGTGTGTTTCAGAGAGTGTCACAGTGTGTTTCAGAGAGAGTCAGAGAGTGTCACAATGCGTCTCAAATAGTCACAGAGTCAGAGACTGTCCCAGTGTCTCAGCGACTGTCAGAGAGTGTCACAGTGTGTCACAGTCCCTCAGAGAGTGTCAGAATGTGTCACAGAGAGTGACGCAGTGTGTTTGAGAGAATGTCAGAGAGTGTCATACTGTATCTCAGAGAGTCAGAGAGTATCACAGTGCGTTTGAGAGAGTGTCATAGTGTGTCGCAGAGCGTGTCACGGTGTGTCTGAGAGTGTCAGAGAGAGCCAGAGAGTGTCACAGTGTGTCTGAGAGTTTCAGAGAGAGTCAGAGAGTGTCAGATTGTGCCTCAGTGAGTGTCACATTGTGTCTCAGAGAGTCAGAGAGAGAGAGACAGAAAGGGTCACAATCTGTCTTGAGAGTGTCTCAGTGTGACACAGTCTGTCAGAGAGTGTCACAGTGTGTCTGAGAGTTTCAGAGAGAGTCAGAGAGTGTCAGATTGTGCCTCAGTGAGTGTCACATTGTGTCTCAGAGAGTCAGAGAGAGAGAGACAGAAAGGGTCACAATCTGTCTTGAGAGTGTCTCAGTGTGACACAGTCTGTCAGAGAGTGTCACAGTGTGTCTGAGAGTTTCAGAGAGAGTCAGAGAGTGTCAGATTGTGCCTCAGTGAGTGTCACATTGTGTCTCAGAGAGTCAGAGAGAGAGAGACAGAAAGGGTCACAATCTGTCTTGAGAGTGTCTCAGTGTGACACAGTCTGTCAGAGAGTGTCACAGTGCATCTAAGAGAGTGTCACAGTGCATCTAAGAGAGGATGACAGTGTGTTTCAGATAGTCAGAGAGAGTCAGAAAGTGTCACAGTTTGCCTCAGAGAGTGTCAAATAGGATCAGAGAGTGTCACAGTGTGTTTGAGAAAGTGCCAGAGTGTCACAGTGTGAGTCAGCGTGTGTCAGAGAGTGTCACAGAGAGTTTCAGAGAGAGTCAGATGGTGTCACAGTGTGTCTCAGAGATTCAGGGAGAGTCAGAAAGTGTCACAGTCTGTCAGCGAGTGTCACATTGTGTTTCAGAGAGAGTCAGAGAGTGTCACAGTGTGTCTCAGAGAGTGTAAGATAGGATCAGAGAGTGTCAAATTGTGTCTCAAAGTGTTAGAGAAAGTCAGAGAGTGTCACGGTGTGTCTGAGAGTGTCACAGTGAGTCAGAGAGTGTCTCAGTGTGTCTGAGAGTTTCGGAGAGAGTCAGAGAGTGTCAGATTGTGTCTCAGTGAGTGTCACAGTGTGTCTCACAGAGTCAGAGAGAGAGAGACAGAAAGGGTCACAATCTGTCTTGAGAGTGTCTCAGTGTGACACGGTCTGTCAGAGTGTGTCACAGTGTGTCTCAGAGAGTGTCACAGTGCATCTAAGAGAGGATGAGAGTGTGTTTCAGAGAGTCAGAGAGAGTCAGAAAGTGTCACAGTTTGTCTCAGAGAGTGTCACATTGTGACAGTCTGTCAGAGAATGTTACATTGTATTTCAGAGTGTGTCAGAACATGTCACAGTGTGTCATACTGTGTCTCAGAGAGTGCCAGAGAGTGTCAGCATTTGGCTCAGAGAGAGTCACAGTCTATGAGAGAGTGTCACAGTGTGTCTCAGAGAGTGTCACAGTGTCGCAGAAAATGTCACCGTGTGTCAGAGAGTGTCACAGTAGGTCAGTGAGTGTCATCGTGTGTCTCATAAATTGTCACAGTCTGTCACAGTCTGTCAGAGAGTGTCACAGTGTTTCTCAGAGAGAGTCAGAAAGTGACACAGTGTGTCTCAGAGAGTGTGAGAGAGAGTCAAAAATTGTCACAGAGAGAGACAAAGAGGGTCTCAGTGTCTCTCAGAGAGTGTCACAGTGTGTCTTAGAGAGTGTCACAGTGTCACAGAGAATTTCACCATGTGTCAGAGAGTGTTTTTGTGTGTCAGGGAGTGTCACAGTGTGTCACAGTCGGTCAGAGAGTGCCACATTGTGTTTCAGAAAGTGACCGAGAGAGTCACAGAGTGTCACAGTGCATCTCAAAGAGTGTCAGAGAGAGGCACAGAGTGTCACAGCGTGTCTCAGAGTGTCAGAGAGAGAGAGAGACAGATAGTATCACAGTGTGTCTCAGAGTGTCACAGTGTCACAGAGAATTTCACCATGTGTCAGAGTGTGTCAGAGCCAGTCAGAGAGTGTTACAGTGTGTCAGGAGTGTCACAGTCTGTCCCTGTCTGTCAGAGAGTGCCACATTGTATTTTGGAGAGTGTCAGAGAGAGAGTCACAGTGTATCACAGTGTGTCTCAGAGTGTCAGAGAGAGACAGAGAGTGTCACAGTGTGTCCCAGTGCATCTCAGAGAGTGTCACAGTGTGTCCCAGAGAGTCAGAGAGAGTCAGAGAGTGTCACATTGTGTTTCAGAGAGTGTCACAATGTCTCAGAGAATGTCATAGTGTGTCCGGGAGTGTCACAGTCAGTCAGTGTCACAATGTGTCAGAGAGTGTCGAAGTGTGTCTCAGGGAATCAGAGAGAGATGGAACGTGTCACAGTGTCACAGAGAGCATCACAGTATCTCAGAATATGTCACCATGTGTCAGAGAGTGTCACAGTGTGTCTCAGAGAGTGTCAGGGAGAGTCAGAGCGTGTCACCGTGTGTCTAAGAGAGTGTCAGAGAGTGTCACAGTGTATTACAGTCTGTCAGAGAGTTTCACAGTGTGTTTCAGAGAGAGTTAGAGAGTGTGACAGTTTGTCTAAGAGAGTGTCAGAGAGTGTCACAGTGTGTCTAAGAGAGTGTCATAGTGTGTCACAGTGTGTCACAGAGAGTCTCACACTGTGTATCAGAGAGCGTCATTGTGTGTCATTGTGTGTCACAGTCTGTCAGAGAGTGCCACAGTGTGTCATAGTCTGTTAGAGAGAATTATAGGGTGACTCAGAGATAGTCAGAGAGTGTCACAGTGTGTCTTAAAGAGTGTCACAGCGAATTTCACCATGTGTCAGAGTGTGTCACAGTCAGTCAGAGAGTGTTATAGTGTGTCAGGGAGTGCCACAGTCTGTCACAGTCTGTCAGAGAATGTCATATTGTGTTTCAGGGAGTGTCAGAGAGAGTCAGAGAGTGTCACAGTGTGTATCAGAGAGTGTCAGATAGAATCAGAGAGTGTCATAGTGTGTCTATGAGAGTGTCACAGTGTGTCACAGTCTGGCAGAGAGTGTCACAATTTGTCTCAGAGAGTGTCGCAGTGTGTTTGAGAGAGTGTCAGAGAGTGTCATAGTGTATCTCAGAGAGTCGGAGAGTGTCACAGTGCATTTGAGAGAGTGTCAGAGAGTGTCACATTGTGTCTCAGAGAGAGTCAGAGAGTGTCATAGTGTGTATGAGAGAGTGTCAGAGGGTGTCACAGTGTGCCTCAGCGTGTGTCAGAGAGGGTCACAGTGTGTCTCAGAAATTCAGGTAGAGTCAGAATGTGTCACAATCTGTCAGCGAGTGCCACAGTGTGTTTCAGAGAGAGTCAGAGAGTGTCCCAGTGTGTCTCAGAGAGTGCCAGATAGGATCAAAGAGTGTCACAGTGCAGCTCAAAGTATCAGACAGAGTCAGAGAGTGTCACAGTGTGTCTCAGAGAGGATGACAGTGTGTCTCGGAGAGTCAGAGAGAGTCAGAACATGTCACAGCTTGACTCAGAGAGTGTCAGAGAGTGTCACAGTGTGTCTCAGCGTGTGTCAGAGTGAGTCAGCGAGTGTCACAGTATGTCGTACTGTACCTCAGAGAGAGCCAGAGAGAGTCAGACTGTATCACAGAGTGTCTCAGAGAGTGTCAGAGATTGTCACAGTGTGTAACAGAGAGAGTTAGAGAATGTCAGTGAGTCTCACAGTCTGTCTCAGAGAGTGTCAGAACGGGTCAGAGAGTGTCAGTGTGTCTCAGAGAGAGTCAGAGAGAGACGGAAAGTGTCACAGTGTCTCTCAGAGAGTGTCACAGTTTGTCACAGTCTGTCAGAGAATGTCACAGTGTGTCTCTGTGAGTGTCACAGTGTGTCTCAGAGAGTCAGAAAGTGACACAGTCTGTCTTTGAGGGTGTCACAGTCTGTCACAGTCTGTCAGAGAGTGTCACTGTGTGTCTCAGAGAGTCTCAGAGAGTGTCACAGTGTGTTTCAGAGAGTGTCACAGTGTGTTTCAGAGAGAGTCAGAGAGTGTCACAATGCGTCTCAAATAGTCACAGAGTCAGAGACTGTCCCAGTGTCTCAGCGACTGTCAGAGAGTGTCACAGTGTGTCACAGTCCCTCAGAGAGTGTCAGAATGTGTCACAGAGAGTGACGCAGTGTGTTTGAGAGAATGTCAGAGAGTGTCATACTGTATCTCAGAGAGTCAGAGAGTATCACAGTGCGTTTGAGAGAGTGTCATAGTGTGTCGCAGAGCGTGTCACGGTGTGTCTGAGAGTGTCAGAGAGAGCCAGAGAGTGTCACAGTGTGTCTAAGAGTTTTGGAGAGTCAGAGAGTGTCAGATTGTGCCTCAGTGAGTGTCACAGTGTGTCTCAGAGAGTCAGAGAGAGAGAGACAGAAAGGGTCACAATCTGTCTTGAGAGTGTCTCAGTGTGACACAGTCTGTCAGAGAGTGTCACAGTGTGTCTGAGAGTTTCAGAGAGAGTCAGAGAGTGTCAGATTGTGCCTCAGTGAGTGTCACATTGTGTCTCAGAGAGTCAGAGAGAGAGAGACAGAAAGGGTCACAATCTGTCTTGAGAGTGTCTCAGTGTGACACAGTCTGTCAGAGAGTGTCACAGTGTGTCTGAGAGTTTCAGAGAGAGTCAGAGAGTGTCAGATTGTGCCTCAGTGAGTGTCACATTGTGTCTCAGAGAGTCAGAGAGAGAGAGACAGAAAGGGTCACAATCTGTCTTGAGAGTGTCTCAGTGTGACACAGTCTGTCAGAGAGTGTCACAGTGCATCTAAGAGAGTGTCACAGTGCATCTAAGAGAGGATGACAGTGTGTTTCAGATAGTCAGAGAGAGTCAGAAAGTGTCACAGTTTGCCTCAGAGAGTGTCAAATAGGATCAGAGAGTGTCACAGTGTGTTTGAGAAAGTGCCAGAGTGTCACAGTGTGAGTCAGCGTGTGTCAGAGAGTGTCACAGAGAGTTTCAGAGAGAGTCAGATGGTGTCACAGTGTGTCTCAGAGATTCAGGGAGAGTCAGAAAGTGTCACAGTCTGTCAGCGAGTGTCACATTGTGTTTCAGAGAGAGTCAGAGAGTGTCACAGTGTGTCTCAGAGAGTGTAAGATAGGATCAGAGAGTGTCAAATTGTGTCTCAAAGTGTTAGAGAAAGTCAGAGAGTGTCACGGTGTGTCTGAGAGTGTCACAGTGAGTCAGAGAGTGTCTCAGTGTGTCTGAGAGTTTCAGAGAGTGTCAGAGAGTGTCAGATTGTGTCTCAGTGAGTGTCACAGTGTGTCTCACAGAGTCAGAGAGAGAGAGACAGAAAGGGTCACAATCTGTCTTGAGAGTGTCTCAGTGTGACACGGTCTGTCAGAGTGTGTCACAGTGTGTCTCAGAGAGTGTCACAGTGCATCTAAGAGAGGATGAGAGTGTGTTTCAGAGAGTCAGAGAGAGTCAGAAAGTGTCACAGTTTGTCTCAGAGAGTGTCACATTGTGACAGTCTGTCAGAGAATGTTACATTGTATTTCAGAGTGTGTCAGAACGTGTCACAGTGTGTCATACTGTGTCTCAGAGAGTGCCAGAGAGTGTCAGCATTTGGCTCAGAGAGAGTCACAGTCTATGAGAGAGTGTCACAGTGTGTCTCAGAGAGTGTCACAGTGTCGCAGAAAATGTCACCGTGTGTCAGAGAGTGTCACAGTAGGTCAGTGAGTGTCATCGTGTGTCTCATAAATTGTCACAGTCTGTCACAGTCTGTCAGAGAGTGTCACAGTGTTTCTCAGAGAGAGTCAGAAAGTGACACAGTGTGTCTCAGAGAGTGTGAGAGAGAGTCAAAAATTGTCACAGAGAGAGACAAAGAGGGTCTCAGTGTCTCTCAGAGAGTGTCACAGTGTGTCTTAGAGAGTGTCACAGTGTCACAGAGAATTTCACCATGTGTCAGAGAGTGTTTTTGTGTGTCAGGGAGTGTCACAGTGTGTCACAGTCGGTCAGAGAGTGCCACATTGTGTTTCAGAAAGTGACCGAGAGAGTCACAGAGTGTCACAGTGCATCTCAAAGAGTGTCAGAGAGAGGCACAGAGTGTCACAGCGTGTCTCAGAGTGTCAGAGAGAGAGAGAGACAGAGAGTATCACAGTGTGTCTCAGAGTGTCACAGTGTCACAGAGAATTTCACCATGTGTCAGAGTGTGTCAGAGCCAGTCAGAGAGTGTTACAGTGTGTCAGGGAGTGTCACAGTCTGTCCCTGTCTGTCAGAGAGTGCCACATTGTATTTTGGAGAGTGTCAGAGAGAGAGTCACAGTGTATCACAGTGTGTCTCAGAGTGTCAGAGAGAGACAGAGAGTGTCACAGTGTGTCCCAGTGCATCTCAGAGAGTGTCACAGTGTGTCCCAGAGAGTCAGAGAGAGTCAGAGAGTGTCACATTGTGTTTCAGAGAGTGTCACAATGTCTCAGAGAATGTCATAGTGTGTCCGGGAGTGTCACAGTCAGTCAGTGTCACAATGTGTCAGAGAGTGTCGAAGTGTGTCTCAGGGAATCAGAGAGAGATGGAACGTGTCACAGTGTCACAGAGAGCATCACAGTATCTCAGAATATGTCACCATGTGTCAGAGAGTGTCACAGTGTGTCTCAGAGAGTGTCAGGGAGAGTCAGAGCGTGTCACCGTGTGTCTAAGAGAGTGTCAGAGAGTGTCACAGTGTATTACAGTCTGTCAGAGAGTTTCACAGTGTGTTTCAGAGAGAGTTAGAGAGTGTGACAGTGTGTCTAAGAGAGTGTCAGAGAGTGTCACAGTGTGTCACAGAGAGTCTCACACTGTGTATCAGAGAGCGTCAGAGTGTGTCATTGTGTGTCACAGTCTGTCAGAGAGTGCCACAGTGTGTCATAGTCTGTTAGAGAGAATTATAGGGTGACTCAGAGATAGTCAGAGAGTGTCACAGTGTGTCTTAAAGAGTGTCACAGCGAATTTCACCATGTGTCAGAGTGTGTCACAGTCAGTCAGAGAGTGTTATAGTGTGTCAGGGAGTGCCACAGTCTGTCACAGTCTGTCAGAGAATGTCATATTGTGTTTCGGGGAGTGTCAGAGAGAGTCAGAGAGTGTCACAGTGTGTATCAGAGAGTGTCAGATAGAATCAGAGAGTGTCATAGTGTGTCTATGAGAGTGTCTCAGTGTGTCACAGTCTGGCAGAGATGGTTACAGTATATTTGGGAGTGGGTCAGAGAGTGTCACAGTTTGTCACAATCTGTCAGAGAGGGTCACAGATGTCGTGCTGTGCCTCAGAGAGTGTCAGGGAGAGTCAGAGAGTGTCACAGTCGGTCTCAGAGAGGGTCAGAGTGTGTCACAGTGTGTCATAGTCTGTCAGAGAGTGTCACAGTCTGTGAGAGAGTGCCACAGTGTGTTTCAGAGAGTGTCTCAGTCTGCCTCAGAGAGTGTCAGGGAGAGTCAGAGAGTGCCACAGTGTGTTTCAGAGAGTGTCTCAGTCTGCCTCAGAGAGTGTCAGGGAGAGTCAGAGAGTGTCACAGTCGGTCTCAGAGAGGGTCAGAGAATGTCACAGTGTGTCACAGTCTGTCAGAGCGTGTCACAGTGTGCCGCAGAGAGTGTCAGAGAGAGTCACAGTGTGTTTAAGAGAGACTCACAGCGTGTCTCAGATTCAGAGAGAGTCGGAACGTGTCACAGTCTGTCTCTGAGAGTGTCACAGTGTGTCACAGTCTGTCAGAGAAGGTTACAGTATATTTCAGAGTGAGTCAGAGAGGTTCAGAAGTGTTACAGTCTGTCAGAGAGTGTCACAGTGTGCCTCAGAGACTGCCAGAGAGAGTCAGAGAGTGTCACAGTATGTCATACTGTGCCTCACAGAGTGTCAGAGTGAGTCGACGAGTGTCAAAGTGCGTCTCAGAAAGAGTCAGAGAGTCAGAGCAGATCAGAGAGTGTCACAGTGTGTCTCAAAGAGTGTTACAGTGTGTCTAAGAGAGTGTCAGAGAGAGTCAGAGAGTGTCACAGTCTGTCACAGTCTGTCAGAGAGTGTCACAGTGTACCTCAGAGAGAGTCACAGTGTGTCTCAGAGAGAGAGACAGAGAGTGTCACAGTGTGTCTCAAATAGTGTTACAGTGTGTCTAAGAGAGTGTCAGAGAGAGTCAGAGAGTGTCACAGTCTGTCACAGTCTGTCAGAGAGTGTCACAGTGTGTCTCAGAGAGAGTCAGAGCGGGTCAGAGCGATTCAGAGAGTCTCACAGTATGTCTCAGGGAGTCAGAGAGAGACAGAAAGTGTCACAGTGTGTCTCAAGGAGTGTCACAGTGTCTCAGAAAATGTCACCCCAGTGTCAGAGAGTGTCACCGTCCGTGAGAGAGTGTTATTGTGTGTCACAGAAAGTGTCACAGTCTGTCAGAGTCTGTCAGAGAGCATTACCGTGTTTCTCAGAGAGTGTGAGTGCGCGTCACAGGGTATCACAGAGAGAGTCAGAGAGTGTCACAGTGTGTCTCAGAGAGAGTCAGAGAGTGTCACAGTGTGTCTCAGAGCGAGTCAGTGAGTGTCACAGTGTGTCTCAAAGAGTGTGAGAGCGGGTCAAAAATGTCACAGTGTGTCTCAGAGAGTGTCAGAGAGGGACAGAGAGAGTCACAGAGTGTCACAGTGTGTCTCAGAGAGTCAGAGAGTGTCACAGTGTGTCTACAAAAGTATAAGAGACAGTCATAGAGTGTCACAGTCTGTGAGAGAGTGTCACAGTGTGTCTCAGAGAGTTTCAGTGATGGTTAGAGTTTGTTTCAGAGAGGGTCACAGTCTGTGAGAGAGTGTCACAGTTTGTCTCAGAGAGTGTCAGAGTGAGTCAGAGAGTGTCGTAGTGTGTCATACAGTGCCTCATAGAGTGTCACAGAGAGTCAGACTGTATCACAGTGTATCTCAGGGAGTCAGAGTGTGTCACAGTCTGTCTCAGAGAGTGGCACCGGGGGTCATGCTCTGTCAGAGAAGGCTACAGTATATTTTAGAGTGAGTCAGAGGGAGTCAGAAAGTATCACAGTCTGTCTTTGAGAGTGACACAGTGTGTCACAGTCTGTCAGAGAGTGTCACAGTGTGTCACAGATAGGATCAGAGAGTGTCACAGTGCATCTCAAATTGTCAGAGAGAGTCAGAGAGTGTCCCAGTGTGTCTCAGCGAGTGTCAGAGTGTGTCGCAGTGTGTCACAGTCTGAGAGGGCGTGTCACAGTGTATTTGAGAGAGTGTCACAGTGTGTCTCAAAGTGTCAGAGAGTGTCACAGTGTGTCACAGCCTGTCAGAGAGTGTCACGGTGTGTCTCAGCGAGTGTCAGAGAGAGTCGAAGTGTGTCACAGTGTGTCTCTGGGAATGTCAGATAGGATCAGAGAGTGTCACAGTGTGTCACAGAGAGTCAGAGAGAGTCAGAAAATGTCACAGTCTGTCTCAGAGAGTGTCACAGTGTGTCTCAAAGAGTATCACAGTGTGTCTCAGAGAGTCAGAGGAAGTCAGAAAGTGTCACAGTTTGCCTCAGAGAGAGTCAGAGAGTGTCACAGTGTGTCACAGAGAGTGTCTTTGAGAATCAGAGAGTGCACAGTCTGTCTTAGAGAGTGTCAGTGTGTCAGAGAGTGTCACAGTGTGCCTCAGAGAGTGTCACAGTGTGTCTCAGAGAGAGTCAGAGAGTATCACAGTGTGTCTCAGAGAGTCAGAAAGTATCACAGTCTGTCTTTGAGAGTGTCTAAGTGTGTCACAGTCTATCAGAGAGTATCACAGTGTTCCTTAGAGAGAGTCAGAGAGAGTCAGAGAATGTCACAATGTGTTTAAGAGAGTGTCAGAGAGGGTCACAGTGTGTCTAAGAGAGTGACACAGTGTGTCTCAGAGACTCAGAAAGAGTCCGAAAGTGTCACAGTATTTCTCAGAGAGTGTCACTGTGAGACACAATCTGTCAGAGAATCTTAAAGTGTATTGCAGAGTGTCTCAGAGAGAGTCAGAAAGTGTCACAGTGTGTCATACTGTGTCTCAGAGAGTGTCAGAGAGTGTCAGCATTTGGCTCAGAGAGAGTCACAGTCTGTGAGAGAATGTCACAGTGTGTCTCAGAGAGTGTCAGATAGGATCAGAGAGTGTTGCAGTGCGTCTCAGAAAGTGTTAGATAAGAACAGTACGTGTCAGTGTGTCTAAGAGAGTGTCACAGTGTGTTACAGGCTGTCAGAGAGTGTCACAGTGCACCTCAGAGAGTGTCCGATAGGATCAGAGATTTTCACAATGTGTGTCAGAGACACAGGGAGAGTCAGAGAGTGTCACAGTCTGTCTCTGAGAGTGTCACAGTGTGTCACAGTGTGTCAGAGAGTGTCACAGTTAGTTTCAGAGAGAGTCAGAGAGTGTCACAGCATGTCACAGTCTGTCACAGAATGTTACACTGTGTCTCAGAGAGTGTCAGGCAGTGCCACAGTGGGTCTCAGAGATTCAGAGAGTCAGAAATTGTCACAGTCTGTCCCAGAGAGTGTCACACTCTGTCACAGTGTGTCAGAGAGTGTCATAGTGTGTCTCAGAGAGTGTCACACTCTGTCACAGTGTGTCACCGTCTGTAAGAGCATGGCACAGTGTGCCTCAGAGAGTGTCACAGTGTGTCTAAGATAGTATCAGAGAGAGTCAGAGAGTGTCACAGTGTCTCAGAAAATGTCACCCAGAGTCAGAGAGTGTCACCATCCATCAGAGAGTGTCATTATGAGTCACAGAAAGTGTTACAGTCTGTCACAGTCTGTCAGAGAGTGTTAAAGTGTTTCTCAGAGAGTGTGGGAGAGTGCCGCAGACTATCTCAGAGTGTCAGAGAGTTTCACAGTGTGTCTGAGAGAGTGTGAGAGAGAGAGTCATAAATGTCACAGTGTGTCTCAGAGCGTGTCAGAGTGGGACAGAGAGTGTCACAGAGTTTTCCAGAGTATCAGAGAGAGTCACAGAGTGTCACAGTGTGTCTCAGAGAGTCAGAGAGTGTCACAGTGTTTCTCAGAGAATGTCAAAACGTGTCACAGTATGTCTCAGAGAGTCAGAAAGTGTCACAGTCTGTCTCAGAGAGTGTCAGAGCGTGTCACAGTGAGTCACAGTCTGTCAGAGTGTGTCACAGTGTGTTTCAGAGAGAGTCAGAGTGTGTCGCAGTTTGACTAAGTAAATGTCAGAGAGAGTCGGAGTGTGTCACAGTCTCTCAGAGAGTGTCACAGTGTGTCTTAGAGAGTGTCAGAGTGAGTCAGAGAGTGTCTTAGTGTGTCATACTGTGCCTCATAGAGTGTCAGAGAGAGTCAGACTGTATCACAGTGTATCTCAGAGTGTGTCAAAGTCTGTCTCAGGGAGTGTCATAGTGGGTCACAGTCTGTCAGGGAAGGTTACAGTATATTTCAGAGTGAGTCAGAGGGAGTCAGAAAGTGTCACAGCCTGTTTTTGAGAGTGACACAGTGTGTCACAGTCTGTCAGAGAGTGTTACAGTGTGTCTCAGAGAGTGTCAGATAGGATCAGAGAGTGTCACAGTGTGTCTCAAATTGTCAGAGGGAGTCAGAGAGTGTCCCAGTGTGTCTCAGCGAGTGTCAGTGTGTGTCAGAGTGTGTCACAGTCTGTCAGAGTGTGTCACAGTGTGTTTCAGAGAGTGTCACAGTATGTCTCAGAGAGTGTCAGATAGGCTCAGAGAGTGTCCCAGTGCGTCTCAAAGTGTCAGAGAGAGTCAGAGAGAGTCACAGTGTGTCTCAGAGAGTGTCAGATAGAATCAGAGACTGTCACAGTGTGTCTCAGTGAGTGTCACAGCCTGTCTCAGAAAGTGTCATAATGTGTCTCAGAGAGTGTCACAGTGTGTCTCAGAGGGTCAGAGGGAGTCAGAGAGTGTCACAGTGTGTCTCAGAGAGTGTCAGATAGGATCAGAGACTGTCACAGTGTGTCTCAGAGAGTGTCACAGTCTGTCTCAGAGAGTGTCACAGTCTGTCTCAGAGAGTCAGAGAAGGTTACAGTACATTTCAGCGAGAGTCAGAGAGAGTTAGAACATGTCACAGTCTGTCTTTGAAAGTGCCTCAGTGTGTCACAGTCTGTCAGAGAGTGTCACAGTGTGTCACAGTCAGAGTTAGAACGTGTCACAGCCTGTCTCAGAGAGTGTCACAGTGTTTAGATTACATTACAGATTAGATTACATTACAATGTGGAAACAGGCCCTTCGGCCCAACAAGCCCACACCGACCCGCCGAAGCGCAACCCACCCATACCCCTACATTTACCCCTTAGCTAACACTACGGGCAATTTAGCATGGCCAATTCACCTAACCTGCACATCTTTGGACTGTGGGAGGAAAGCAGAGCACCCGGAGGTAACCCACGCAGACACGGGGAGAATGTGCAAACTCCACACAGTCAGTCGCCTGAGGCGGGAATTGAACCCTGGTCTCAGGCGCTGTGAGGCAGCAGTGCTAACCACTGTGCCACCGTGCCGACCACAGTGAGTCACGGTCTGTCAGAGAAGGCTACAGTATATTTCAGAGTGAGTCAGAGAGAGTCAGAAAGTGTCACAGTCTGTCTTTGAGAGTGTCTCAGTGTGTCACAGTCTGTCAGAGAGAGTCACAGTGTGTCACAGAGAGTGTCAGAGAGAGTCAGAAAGTGTCACAGTCTGTCAGAGAGTGTCACAGTGTAACACAGAGAGTGTCAGAGAGTGTCACAGTGTGACACAGAGAGTGTCACAGTGTGTCACAGAAATTCTCACAGTCTGTCAGAGCGTGACACAGTGTGTCTCAGAGAGTGACACAGTGTGTCTCAGAGAGTGTCAGAGAGAGTCACAGTGTGTCACAGTCTGTCAGAGAGTGTCACAGTGTGACACAGAGAGTGTCAGAGAGTGTCACAGTATGTCACAGAAATTCTCACAGTCTGTCAGAGAGTGACACAGTGTGTCTCAGAGAGTGTCACAGTGTGTCTCAGAGAGTCAGACAGAATCAAAAAGTGTCACAGTCTGTCTCAGAGAGTGTCACAGTGTGTCTCAGAGAGTCAGACAGAATCAGAAAGTGTCTCAGTCGGTCTCAGAGAGTGTCACAGTGTGCCAGAGAGTGTGACAGAGTGTCAGGCAGTGCCACACTGTGTCTCAGAGAGTCAAAGTGGAGTCAGAAAGTGTCACTGTGTGCCTCAGAGAGTCCGAGAGTGTCACAGTGTGTCTTAGAGAGTGTCAGATAGAATCAGAGAGTGTCACAGTGTGTCTATGAGGGTGTCAGAGAGTGTCACAGTCTGTCAGAGAGTGTCACAGTGTGTCTCAGTGAGTGTCACAGCGTGTCTCAGAGAGTCAGAGAGAGTCAGAAAGTGTCACAGACTGTCTCAAAGAGTGTCACAGTGTGTCAGCGTGTTACGGTGTGTCTCAGAGAGTGTCACAGTCTGTCTCAGAGAGTGTCACAGTGTGTCTCAGAGAGTCAGAGAAGGTTACAGTATGTTTCAGCGAGAGTCAGAGAGAGTTAGAACATGTCACAGTCTGTCTTTGAGAGTGCCTCATTGTGTCACAGTCTGTCAGAGAGTGTCACAGTGTGTCTCAAAGAGTGTCAGAGAGAGTCAGAAAATGTCACAGTCTGTCTTTGAGAGTGTCACAGTGTGTCACAGTCTGTCAGAGAGTGTCACAGTGTGTCACAGTCTGTCAGAGAGTGTCACAGTGTGTCTCAGAGAGTGTCAGATAGGATCAGAGAGTGTCGCAGTGCATCTCAGAGAGCGTTAGGTAGGAACAGTGCGTGTCACAGTGTGCCTAAGGAAGTGTCAGAGAGTGTCACAGTGTGTCACAGTCTGTCACAGAGTGTCACAGTGTTTCTCAGAGAATGTCAAAACGTGTCACAGTGTGTCTCAGAGAGTGTCCAATAGGATCAGAGATTTTCACAGTGTGTGTCAGAGTCAGAGTCAGAAAATGTCACAGTCTGTCTCTGAGAGTGTCACAATGTGTCACAGTCTGTCAGAGAGTGTCACAGTGTGTGTAAGAGTCTCAGAGAGAGTCTGAGTGTGTCACAGTCTGTCTCAGAGAGTGTCACAGTGTGTCTCAGAGAGTCAGACAGAATCAAAAAGTGTCACAGTCTGTCTCAGAGAGTGTCACACTGTGTCTCAGAGAGTCAGACAGAATCAGAAAGTGTCTCAGTCGGTCTCAGAGAGTGTCACAGTGTGCCAGAGAGTGTGACAGAGTGTCAGGCAGTGCCACACTGTGTCTCAGAGAGTCAAAGTGGAGTCAGAAAGTGTCACTGTGTGCCTCAGAGAGTCCGAGAGTGTCACAGTGTGTCTTAGAGAGTGTCAGATAGAATCAGAGAGTGTCACAGTGTGTCTATGAGGGTGTCAGAGAGTGTCACAGTCTGTCAGAGAGTGTCACAGTGTGTCTCAGTGAGTGTCACAGCGTGTCTCAGAGAGTCAGAGAGAGTCAGAAAGTGTCACAGACTGTCTCAAAGAGTGTCACAGTGTGTCAGCGTGTTACGGTGTGTCTCAGAGAGTGTCACAGTCTGTCTCAGAGAGTGTCACAGTGTGTCTCAGAGAGTCAGAGAAGGTTACAGTACGTTTCAGCGAGAGTCAGAGAGAGTTAGAACATGTCACAGTCTGTCTTTGAGAGTGCCTCAGTGTGTCACAGTCTGTCAGAGAGTGTCACAGTGTGTCTCAAAGAGTGTCAGAGAGAGTCAGAAAATGTCACAGTCTGTCTTTGAGAGTGTCACAGTGTGTCACAGTCTGTCAGAGAGTGTCACAGTGTGTCACAGTCTGTCAGAGAGTGTCACAGTGTGTCTCAGAGAGTGTCAGATAGGATCAGAGAGTGTCGCAGTGCATCTCAGAGAGCGTTAGGTAGGAACAGTGCGTGTCACAGTGTGCCTAAGGAAGTGTCAGAGAGTGTCACAGTGTGTCACAGTCTGTCACAGAGTGTCACAGTGTTTCTCAGAGAATGTCAAAACGTGTCACAGTGTGTCTCAGAGAGTGTCCAATAGGATCAGAGATTTTCACAGTGTGTGTCAGAGTCAGAGTCAGAAAATGTCACAGTCTGTCTCTGAGAGTGTCACAATGTGTCACAGTCTGTCAGAGAGTGTCACAGTGTGTGTAAGAGTCTCAGAGAGAGTCTGAGTGTGTCACAGTCTGTCTCAGAGAGTGTCACAGTGTGTCACAGTCTGTCAGAGAAGGCTACAGTCTATTTCAGAGTGAGTCAGATAGAGTCAGAAAGTGTCACAGTCTGTCTTTGAGAGTGTCTCAGTGTGTCACAGTCTGTCAGAGAGTGTCACAAAGAGTCACAGTGAGTCTAAGAGAGTTTCACTGTGTGTCCCAGAGTGTCAGAGAGAGTCAGAAAGTGTCATGGTTTTTCTCAGAGATTGTCACAGTGTGACACAATCTGTCAGAGAATTTTACAGTGTATTGCAGAGTGTCTCAGAGAGAGTCAGAAAGTGTCACAGTGTGTGATACTGTGTCTCAGAGAGTGTCAGCATTTGGCTCAGAGACAGTCACAGTCTGTGAGAGAGTGTTACAGTGTGTCTCAGAGAGTGTCAGAGAGTGTCACAGTGTGTCATACTGTGTCTCAGAGAGTGTCAGAGAGTGTCACAGTGTGTCATACTGTGTCTCAGAGAGTGTCAGAGTGTCAGCATTTGGCTCAGAGATGGTCACAGTCTGTGAGAGAGTGTCACAGTGTGTCTCAGAAATGTCAGAGTGAGTCAGAGAGTGTCACAGTATGTCAAACTGTGCCTCAGAGAGTGTCATAGAGAGTCAAACTGTATTCCATTATGTCTGCGAGAGCATCAGATAAAATCAGAGAGTGTCACAGTCCATCTCAGAGAGTGTCACAGTGTGTCACAGTCTGTCAGAGAGTGTCACAGTGCTTCTCAGAGAGTGTCAGAGAGTGTCACAGTGTGTCTGAAATTGTCAGAGAGGGTCCCAGTGTGTCGCAGACAGTGTCAGAGTGTGTCACAGTGTGTCACAGTCTGTCAGAGAGGGTCACAGTGTGTCTCAAATTGTCAGAGAGGGTCCCAGTGTGTCTCAAATTGTCAGAGAGGGTCCCAGTGTGTCTCGGACAGTGTCACAGTGTGTCACAGTGTGTCACAATCTCTCAGAGAGTGTCACAGTGTCTTTCAGAGAGAGTCAGAAAGTGTCACAGTCTTTCAGAGAGTGTCTCAGTGTGCCTCAGAGAGTCCCAGAGAGTCAGAAAGTGTCACAGTCTGTCTTTGAGAGTGTCTCAGTGTGTCACAATCTTTCAGAGAGTGTCACAGAGTGTCACAGTGTGCCTCAGAGAGTGTCAGAGAGAGTCAGAAAATGTCAGTGTGTCTTTGAGAGTGTCTCAGTGTGTCACAGTCTTTCAGAAAGTGTCACAGAGGGTCACAGTGAGTCTAAAAGAGTTTCAAAGTGTGTCTCAGAGTGTTAGAGAGAGTCAGAAAGTGTCACAGTTTTTCTCCGAGAGTGTCACTGTGAGACACAATCTGTTAGAGAATCTTACAGTGTATTGCAGAGTGTCTTAGAGAGAGTCAGAAAGTGTCACAGTGTGTCATACTGTGTCTCAGAGAGTGTCAGAGAGTGTCAGCATTTGCTCAGAGCATGTCACAGTCAGTGAGACAGAGTCACAGTGTGTCTCAGAGAGTGTCAGAGTGAGTCAGATAGTGTCACAGTATGTCATACTGTGCCTCAGAGAGTGTCAGATAGAGTCAGAGTGTATCACAGTGTGTCTCAGAGAAAGTCAGAAAGTGTCACAGTGTGTCTCAGAGAGTGTCAGAGCGGGTCAGAGAGTGTCACAGTCGTTCAGAGAGTGTCATAGTGTGTCACAGAAATTGTCACAGTTTGTCAAGCGTGACACAGTGTTTCTCAGAGAGTGACAGAGAGCGTCAGAGTGTGTCACAGTGTGATGTGCTGTGCTTCAGAGGGTACCAGAGAGAGTCAGAGCGTGTCACAGTCTGTCTTAGAGAGTGTCAGAGAGAGTCAGCGTGTGTCTCAGAGAGTCAGAAAGTGTCACAATGTGTCACAGTCTGTCACAGAGTGTCACAGTGTGTCTCAGAGAGTGACAGAGAGCATCACAGTGTGTCTCAGAGAGTGTCAGGTAGGATCAGAGGGTGTCAGACTGGATAAGAGAGTGTCACAGTGTGTCTCAGAGAGTGTCAGGTAGGATCACAGTGTGTCTCAGAGAGTGTCAGGTAGGATCAGAGAGTGTTACAATGCATCTCAAAATATCAGACAGGATAAGAGAGTGTCACAGTGTGTCTAAGAGAGTTCAGAGAGTGTCACAGTGTGTCTCAGAGATTGTCAGGTAGGATAAGAGAGTGTCACAGTGTGTCTAAGAGAGTTCAGAGAGTGTCACAGTGAGTCACAGTCTTTGAGAGAGTGTCACAGTGTATTTCAGAGAGAGTCAGAGTGTCACAATGTGTCTATGAGATTGTTAGAGAGTGTCACAGTCTGTCAGAGAATGTCACAATTTGTCTCAGTGAGTTTCACCGTGTGTCTCAGAGAGTCAGAGAGAGTCATAAGGTGTCACAGTCTGTCTCAGAGAGTATCACAGTGTGTCACAGTCTGTCAGAAAGTGTTATAGTGTGTCTCAGTGAGTTTCACTGTGTGTCTCAGAGCGACAGAGAGAGTCAGAAAACGTCACAGTCTGTCTCAGAGAGTGTCACAGTGTGTCAGAGGGTGGCACAGTGTGCCTCAGAGAGTGTCAGAGAGTGTCACAGTGTGTCAGAGAGTGTCACAGAGAATCAGAGAGTGGTCAGCGTGTGTCTCAGAGAGTCAGAAAGTGTCACAATGTGTCACAGTCTGTCACAGAGTGTCACAGTGTGTCTCAGAGAGTGTCAGGTAGGATCAGAGAGTGTCACAATGCATCTCAAAGTATCAGACAGGATAAGAGAGTGTCACAGTGTGTCTAAGAGAGTTCAGAGAGTGTCACAGTGAGTCACAGTCTTTCAGAGAGTGTCACAGTGTATTTCAGAGAGAGTCAGCGTGTGTCTCAGAGAGTCAGAAAGTGTCACAATGTGTCACAGTCTGTCACAGAGTGTCACAGTGTGTCTCAGAGAGTGTCAGGTGGGATCAGAGAGTGTCACAATGAATCTCAAAGTGTCAGACAGGATAAGAGAGTGTCACAGTGTGTCTAAGAGAGTTCAGAGAGTGTCACAGTGAGTCACAGTCTTTCAGAGAGTGTCAAAGTGTATTTCAGAGAGAGTCAGAGACTGTCACAGTGTGTCAGAGAATGTCACATTGTGTCTCAGTGAGTTTCACCGTGTGTCTCAGAGTCAGAGAGAGTCATAAGGTGTCACAGTCTGTCTCAGAGAATATCACAGTGTGTCTCAGAGAGTATCACAGTGTGTCACAGTCTGTCAGAGAGTGTCATAGTGTGTCTCAGTGAGTTTCACCGTGTGTCTCAGAGCGACAGAGAGAGTCAGAAAATGTCACAGTCTGTCTCAGAGAGTGTCACAGTGTGTCAGAGCGTGGCACAGTGTGCCTCAGAGTGTGTCACAGTGTGTCACAGTCTGCCAGAGACGTTTACAGTATATGTAAGAGTGAGTCAGAGAGAGTCAGAAAGCGTCACAGTCTGTCTCAGAGAGTGTCTCAGTGTGTCACATTCTGTCAGAGAGCGTCACAGTGTGCGTCAGAGAGTGTCAGAGAGAGTGGGAAAGTGTCACAAACTCTCTAAGAGATGTCACAGTGTGTCTCCGAGAGTCAGAAAGTGTCACAGTGTGTCTATGAAAGTGTCAGAGAGTGTCACAGTGTGTCACAGACTGTCAGAGTGTCACAGTGTGTCTCAGAGATAGTCCGATAGGATCAGAGAGCTTCACAGTGTGTGTCAGAGAGACAGGGAGTGTCAAAAAGTGTCACAGTCTGTCTCTGAGAGTGTCACAGTGTGTTTCAGAGAGAGTCAGCGAGTGTCACAGTGTGTGTCAGAGAGTGGCACAGTGCCATTCAGAGGGAGTCAGAGAGTGTCACAGTGTGTCTCAGAGAGTGTCACAGTGTGTCTCAGAGAGTGTCAGATAGGATCAGAGAGTGTCACAGTGCGTCTCAAGGTGCCACAGTGTGTCACAGTCTGTTAGAGAGTGTGACAGTGTGTCTCAAGTGTGTCTCAGTGTGTCTAAGAGAGTGTCAGAGACTCTCACACTCTCACAGTCTGTCAGAGAATGTCACATTGTGTCTCAGAGAGTGTCGCAGTGTGTCACAGTCCGTCAGAGAGTGTCACAGTGTCTTTCAGAGAGTGTCAGAGAGTGTCACAGTCTGTCAGCGAGTATCACAGTGTTTCTCAAAGAGTGTCAGAGAGAGTCAGAAAATGTCACAGTCTGTCTTTGAGAGTGTCACAGTGTGTCACAGTCTGTCAGAGAGTGTCACAGTGCTTTTCAGAGAGTGTCAGTGAGTGTCACAGTGTGTCTCAGAGAGTGTTGGATAGGATCAGAGAGTGTCCCAGTGCATGTCAAATTGTCAGAGAGGGTCCCAGTGTGTCGCAGAGTGTGTCAGAGTGTGTCACAGTCTCTCAGAGATTGTCACAGTGTGTTTCAAAGAATGTCAGAGAGTGTCACAGTGTGTCTTATGGAGTGTCAGAGTGTCACAGTTCATCTCAAAATCTCAGAGAGTGTCCCAGCATGTCTCAGAGAGTCTCAGAAAGTGTTACAGTGTGTCACAGACTTTCAGAGAGTGTAACAGTGTGTTTCAGAGAGTGTCAGAAAGCATCACAGTGTGTCTCAGAGCGTGTCATAGTGCATCTCAAAGTGTCAGTGAGAGTCAGAGAGTGTCACAGTGCGTCTAAGAGAGTGTCAGAGAGAGTCAGAGAGTGTTACAGTGTGTCTAAGAGAGTGTCCGAGAGTGTCAGAGAGTGTCACAGTGTGTTTCAGTGTGTCACAGTCTGACAGAGAAGTTTACAGTATATTTTAGAGTGAGTCAGAGAGAGTGTGTCACAGTCTGTCTTTGAGACTGTCTCAGTGTGTCACAGTCGGTCATAGAGTGTCATAGTGTGTCTCAGAGAGTGTCACAGTGTGTCTCAGAGAGTGTCAGATAGGATCAGAGAGTGTCACAGTGCGTCTCAAGGTGCCACAGTGTGTCACAGTCTGTTAGAGAGTGTGACAGTGTGTCTCAGAGTGTGTCTCAGTGTGTCTAAGAGAGTGTCAGAGACTCTCACACTCTCACAGTCTGTCAGAGAGTGTCACATTGTGTCTCAGAGAGTGTCACAGTCTGTCAGAGAGTGTCACAGTGCTTTTCAGAGAGTGTTAGAGAGTGTCATAGTGTGTCTCAGAGAGTGTTGGATAGGATCAGAGAGTGTCCCAGTGCATGTCAAATTGTCAGAGAATGTCCCGCTGTGTCACAGAGTTTATCAGAGTGTGTCACAGTCTGTCAGAGATTGTCACAGTGTGTGTCACTTTCTGTCAGAGTGTCACAGTGCATCTCAAAATCTCAGAGTGTCCCAGCATGTCTCAGAGAGTCTCAGAGAGTGTTACAGTGTGTCACAGACTTTCAGAGAGTGTAACAGTGTGTTTCAGAGAGAGTCAGAGAGTGTCACAGTGTGTCTCAGAGAGTGTCAGATTGGATTAGAGAGTACCACAGTGTGTCTCAGAGCATGTCATAGTGCATCTCAAAGTGTCAGCGAGAGTCAGAGAGTGTCACAGTGCGTCTAAGAGAGTGTCAGAGAGAGTCAGAGTGTGTCACAGTGTGTCTAAGAGAGTGTCAGAGAGAGTCACAGTGTGTTTCAGTGTGTCACAGTCTGACAGAGAAGTTTACAGTATATTTTAGAGTGAGTCAGGGAGAGTGTGTCACAGTCTGTCTTTGAGACTGTCTCAGTGTGTCACAGTCGGTCATAGAGTGTCACAGTGTGTCTCAGAGAGTGTCACAGTGTGTCTCAGAGAGTGTCACAGTGTGTCTCAGAGAGTGTCAGAGAGAGTCAGAGAGTGTCACAGTGCGTCTAAGAGAGTGTCAGAGAGAGTCAGAGTGTGTCACAGTGTGTCTAAGAGAGTGTCAGAGAGAGTCACAGTGTGTTTCAGTGTGTCACAGTCTGACAGAGAAGTTTACAGTATATTTTAGAGTGAGTCAGGGAGAGTGTGTCACAGTCTGTCTTTGAGACTGTCTCAGTGTGTCACAGTCGGTCATAGAGTGTCACAGTGTGTCTCAGAGAGTGTCACAGTGTGTCTCAGAGAGTGTCACAGTGTGTCTCAGAGAGTGTCAGAGAGAGTCAGAGAGTGTCACAGTGCGTCTAAGAGAGTGTCAGAGAGAGTCAGAGTGTGTCACAGTGTGTCTAAGAGAGTGTCAGAGAGAGTCAGAGTGTGTTTCAGTGTGTCACAGTCTGACAGAGAAGTTTACAGTATATTTTAGAGTGCGTCAGAGAAAGTGTGTCACAGTCTGTCTTTGAGACTGTCTCAGTGTGTCACAGTCGGTCATAGAGTGTCACAGTGTGCCTCAGAGAGTGTCAGAGAGAGTCAAAAAGTGTCACAAACTGTCTAAGAAAGTATCACAGTGTGTCTCAGAGAGTCAGAGAGAGTCCAAAAGTGTCGCAGTGTGTCTACAAAAGTGTCAGAGAGTGTCACAGTGTGTCACAGTCTGTCAGAGTGTGTCACAGTGTGCCTCAGAGAGTGTGCGATAGGATCAGAGAGTTTCACAAGAGAGACAGGGAGTGTCAGAAAGTGCCACAGTCTGTCTCTGAGAGTGTCACAGTGTGTCACAGTCTGTCAGAGAGTGTAACAGTGTGTCACAGTCTGTCAGAGAGGGTAGCATTGTGTTTTAGAGAAAGTCAGCGAGTGTCATAGTGTGTCTCAGAGACTGTCACAGTGTGTTTCAGAGAGAGTCAGAGAGTGTTACAGTCTGTTTCAGAGAGTGTCACAGTGTGTTTCAGAGAGAGTCAGCAAGTGTCACAGTGAGTCTCAGAGATTGTCAGATAAGATCAGAGAGTGTCACAGTTCGTCTCAGTGAGTGTAACAGAGTCTTAGAGAGAGTCAGAGTGTCACAGTCTGTCACAGAGTATCACATTGTGTCTCAGAGCGTGGCACAATGTGTCACAGTCTGTCAGAGAGTGTCACAGTGTGTTTCAGAGAGTCTCAGAGAGTGTCATAGTGTGTCACAGTCTGTCAGACAGTGTCACAGTGTGTTTCAGAGAGTGTCAAAGAGTGTCATAGTGTGTCTCAGAGAGAGTCAGAGAGTGTCACAGTGTGTCTCAGAGAGTGTCAGAGAGAGTCATAGAGTGTCACAGTGTGCCTCAGAGAGTGTCAGAGAGAGTCAAAAAGTGTCACAAACTGTCTAAGAAAGTATCACAGTGTGTCTCAGAGAGTCAGAGAGAGTCCAAAAGTGTCGCAGTGTGTCTACAAAAGTGTCAGAGAGTGTCACAGTCTGTCAGAGAGTGTCACAGTGTGTCTCAGAGAGTGTCAGATTGGATTAGAGAGTACCACAGTGTGTCTCAGAGCGTGTCATAGTGCATCTAAAAGTGTCAGCGAGAGTCAGAGAGTGTCACAGTGCGTCTAAGAGAGTGTCAGAGAGAGTCACAGTGTGTTTCAGTGTGTCACAGTCTGACAGAGAAGTTTAAAGTATATTTTAGAGTGAGTCAGAGAGAGTGTGTCACAGTCTGTCTTTGAGACTGTCTCAGTGTGTCACAGTCGGTCATAGAGTGTCATAGTGTGCCTCAGAGAGTGTCAGAGAGAGTCAGAGAGTGTCACAGTGCGTCTCAGTGAGTGTAACAGAGTCTTAGAGAGAGTCAGAGTGTCACAGTCTCTCACAGAGTATCACATTGTGTCTCAGAGCGTGTCACAGTGTGTCACAGTCTGTCAGAGAGTGTCACAGTGTGTTTCAGAGAGAGTCTGTCTCAGAGAGTGTCACAGTGTGTTTCAGAGAGAGTCAGAGAGTGTCACAGTGTGTCACAGTCTGTCAGAGAGTGTCACAGTGCTTTTCAGAGTGTGTCAGAGAGTGTCACAGTGTGTCTCAGAGTGTGTTGGATAGGATCAGAGAGTGTCCTAGTGCGTGTCAAATTGTCAGAGAGAGTCCCGCTGTGTCGCAGAGTGTGTCAGAATGTGTGACAGTCTGTCAGAGAGTGTCACAGTGTGTATCAAAGAAGGTCAGAGAGTGTCACAGTGTGTCTTATACAGTGTCAGAGTGTGTCTCAGTGTGTCACTTTCTGTCAGAGAGTGTCACAGTGCATCTCAAAATCTCCGAGAGTGTCCAGCATGTCTCAGAGAGTCTCAGAGAGTGTCACAGTTTGTCACATTTTCTCAGAGACTGTCACAGTGTGTTTCAGAGAGAGCCAGAGAGTGTCACAGTGTGTCTAAGAGAGTGTCAGAGAGAGTCAGAGTGTGTTTCAGTGTGTCACAGTCTGTCAGAGAGTGTCTAGTGTGCCTCAGGGAGAGTCAGAGAGTGTCACAGTGTGTCATTCTGTGTCTCAGAGAGTGGCAGAGAGTGTCAGCATTTGGCTCAGAGATGGCTACTGTCTGAGAGAGTGTCACAGTGTGTCTCAGAGATGTCAGAGTGAGTCAGAGAGTGTCAAAGTACGTCATACTGTGCCTCAGAGAGTGACAGATAGAGTCAGACTGTATCCCAGTGTGTCTCCGAAAGCGTCAGATAGGATCAGAGAGTGTCACAGTGCATCTCAAAGTGCCAGAGAGTGTCAGATAGCGTCACAGTGTGTCACAGTCTGTCAGCGAGTGTCACAGTGTGTGTCAGAGAGTGTCACAGTGTGTCACAGTCTGTCTGAGAGTGTCACAGTGCTTTTCAGAGAGTGTCAGATAAGATCAGAGAGTGTCACAGTGCTTCTCAAAGAGTGTCTCAGAGTGTCACAGTCTGTCAGAGAGTGTCACATTGTGTCTCAGAGAGTGACAGACAGTTTCACAGCATGTGTCAGAGATTCTGAGAGAATCTGAAAGTGTTACTATCTGTGAGAGAGTCACAGTGTGTCACAGTCTGTCAGAGAGTGTCACAGTGCTTTTCAGAGAGTTTTAGAGAGTGTCACAGTGTGTCTCAGAGAGTGTCGGATAGGATCAGAGAGTGTCCCAGTGCGTCTGAAACTGTCAGAGAGGGTCCCAGTGCGTCTGAAACTGTCAGAGAGGGTCCCAGTGTGTCTTAGAGAGTGTCAGAGTGTATCACAGTCTGTCAGAGAGTGTCACAGTGCTTCTCAAATTGTCAGAGAGGGTCCCAGTGTGTCTCTGAGACTCTCACAGAATTTCACAGTGTGTCTCAGACAGTGTCAGTTAGGACCAGAGAGTGTCACAGTGCGTCTCAAAGTGTCAGTGAGAGGCAGAGAGTGTCAAAGTGTGTCTCAGAGTGTGTTGGATAGGATCAGAGAGTATCCCAGTGCGTGTCAAATTGTCAGAGAGGGTCCCGCTGTGTCACACAGTATGTCAGAGTGTGTCACAGTCTGTCAGAGAGTGTCACAGTGTGTTTCAGAGATTTTCAGAGAGTGTCACAGTGTGTTTCAAAGATTGTCAGAGAGTGTCACAGTGTGTGTCAGACTCTGTCAGAGAGTGTCACAGTGTGTGTCAGAGTGTGTCACAGTGTGTCACAGTCTATCAGAGAGTGTCACAGAGCATCTCAAATTGTCAGAGAGGGTCCCAGTGTGTCGCAGATAGTGTCAGAGTGTGTCACAGTCTGTCAGCGATTGTCACAGTGTGTTTCAAATAATGTCAGAGAGTGTCACAGTGTGTGTCAGAGAGTGTCACAGTGCGTGTCAAATTGTCAGAGAGGGTCCCAGCGTGTCACAGAGTGTGTCGGAGTGTGTCACAGTCAGTCAGAGAGCATGACAGTTTGTTTCAAAGAATGTCAGAGAGTGTCACAGTATGTCTTATAGAGTGTCAGAGTGTGTCACAGTGTGTCACTTTCTGTCAGAGAGTGTCACAGTGCATCTCAAAATCTCAGAGAGTGTCACAGCGTGTCTCAGAGAGTCTCAGAGAGTGTTACAGTTTGACACAGTTTCTCAGAGACTGTCACAGTGTGTTTCACCCTCTCTCTCTCAGCCTGTCTCTCTCTCACCCCCCTCTCTTTCTCACCTGCTCACTCTTCCACTCCGATCTCTCTCACACCCTCTCTCTCTCTAACCCCTCTCTCTCTCACCCTTCTCTCTTTCTAACACTCTCTCTCACACCTCTCTCTCACCCCTTCTCTCACACAGTCTGTCAGAGAGTGTCACTGTGTGTCTCAGATAGGATAAGAGAGTGTCACAGTGCATCTCAAATTGTCAGAGGGAGTCAGAGAGTGTCCCAGTGTGTCTCAGCGAGTGTCAGAGTGTGTCGCAGTGTGTCACAGTCTGAGAGGGCATGTCTCAGTGTGTTTGAGAGAGTGTCACAGTGCCTTTCGGAGAGAGTCAGAGAGTGTCACAGTGTGTCTCAAAGTGTCAGAGAGTGTCACAGTGTGTCACAGCCTGTCAGAGAGTGTCACGGTGTGTCTCAGCGAGTGTCAGAGACAGTCGAAGTGTGTCACAGTGTGTCTCTGAGAATGTCAGATAGGATCAGAGAGTGTCACAGTGTGTCACAGAGAGTCAGAGAGAGTCAGAAAATGTCACAGTCTGTCTCAGAGAGTGTCACAGTGTGTCACTGTCTGTCAGAGAGTGTCACAGTGTGTCACTGTCTGTCAGAGAAGGTTACAGTATATTTCAGAGAGAGTCAGAGAGAGTCAGAAAGTGTCACAGTCTGTCTTTGAGAGTGTCTCAGTGTGTCACAGTCTGTCAGAGAGTATCACAGTGTGTTTCAGAGAGTGTCAGAGAATGTCACAGTGTATTTAAGAGAGTGTCAGAGAGGGTCACAGTGTGTCTAAGAGAGTGACACAGTGTGTCTCAGAGAGTCAGAAAGAGTCAACAAGTGTCACAGGATTTCTCAGAGAGTGTCACTGTGAGACACAATCTGTCAGACAATCTTACAGTGTATTGCACAGTGTCTCAGAGAGAGTCAGAAAGTGTCACAGTGTGTCATTCTGTGTCTCAGAGAGTGTCAGAGAGTGTCAACATTTGGCTCAGAGAGTGTCATAGTCTGTGAGAGAATGTCACAGTGTGTCTCAGAGAGTGTCAGAGTGAGTCAGAGAGTGTTGCAGTGCGTCTCAGAGAGTGTTAGATAAGAACAGTGCGTGTCAGTGTGTCTAAGAGAGTGTCAGAGAGTGTCACAGTGTGTAACAGTCTGTCAGAGAGTGTCACAGTGTGCCTCAGAGAGTGCCTCAGCATGTGTCAGAGAGTGTCACAGTGTGTTTTAGAGAGTGTCACAGAGTGTCACAGTGTGTTCCAGAGAGTGTCACAGTCTCTCAGAGAGTGTTTCAGTGTATCACAGTCTGTATGAGAGTTTCACAGTGTGTCTCAACATGTCTCAGTGAGTGTTACAGTGTGTTTCAGAGAGTGTCACAGTGCCTTTCAGTGAGAGTCAGAGAGTGTCACAGTGTGTTACAGTCTGTCAGAGAGTGTCACAGTGTGCCTCAGAGAGTGTCCGATAGGATCAGAGATTTTCACAGTGTGTGTCAGAGACACAGGGAGAGTCAGAAAGTGTCACAGTCTGTCTCTGAGAGTGTCACAGTGTGTCACAGTCGGTCAGAGAGTGCAACAGTTAGTATCAGAGAGAGTCAGAGAGTATCACAGCGTGTCACAGTCTGTCACAGAATGTCACACTGTGTCTCAGAGAGTGTCAGGCTGTGCCAAAGTGTGTCTCAGAGATTCAGAGAGTCAGAAATTGTCACAGTCTGTCCCAGAGAGTGTCACACTCTGTCACAGTGTGTCAGAGAGTGTCATAGTGTGTCTCAAAGTGTCAGAAAGTGTCACAGTGTCTCACCGTCTGTAAGAGCGTGGCACAGTGTGCCTCAGAGAATGTCACAGTGTGTCTCAGAGAGTGTCACAGTGTCTCAGAAAATGTCACCCAGAGTCAGAGAGTGTCACCATCCATCAGAGAGTGTCATTGTGAGACACAGAAAGTGTTACAGTCTGTCACAGTCTGTCAGAGAGTGTTAAAGTGTTTCTCAGAGAGTGTGGGAGAGTGCCGCAGACTATCTCAGAGTGTCAGAGAGTTTCACAGTGTGTCTGAGAGAGTGTGAGAGAGAGAGTCATAAATGTCACAGTGTGTCTCAGAGAGTCAGAGAGTGTCACAGTGTGTCACAGTCTGTCACAGAGTGTCACAGTGTGTCTCAGAGAGTGTCCAATAGGATCAGAGATTTCCACAGCGTGTGTCAGAGTCAGAGTCAGAAAATGCCACAGTCTATCTCTGAGAGTGTCACAATGTGTCACAGTCTGTCAGAGAGTGTAACAGGGTGTTTCAGAGAGAGTACGAGAGTGTCACAGTGTGTCACAGTCTGTCAGAGAGTGTCACAGGGTGTTTCAGAGAGAGTACGAGAGTGTCACAGTGTGTCACAGTCTGTCAGAGAGTGTCACAGAGAGTTTCAGATAGTGTCAGAGAGTGTCATATTGTGTCACAGAAATTGTCTCAGTCTGTCAGAGCGTGACACAGTGTGTCTCAGAGAGTGACCAGAGAGAGTCAGAGAGTGTCACAGTGTGTCTGAGAGATTGTCAGAGAATGTCACTGTTTGTCACAACCTGTCAGTGAGTGTCACAGTGTGTCGTGCTGTGCCTCAGAGAGTATCAGAGAGTGTCACATTCTGTCTCAGAGAGTGTCAGAGAGAATCAGCATGTGTCTCAGAGAGTCAGTGATTGTCGCAGTGTGTCACAGTGCCCCACTGTGTCTCAGCGAGTGTCAGAGTGTGTCCGATAGGATCAGAGATTTTCACAGCGTGTGTCAGAGTCAGAGGCAGAAAATGTCACAGTCTGTCTCTGAGATTGTCACAATGTGTCACAGTCTGTCAGAGAGTGTCGCAGTGTGTTTCAGAGAGAGTAAGAGAGTGTCACTGTGTGTCACAGTCTGTCAGAGAGTGTCACACTGTGTCTCAGAGAGTGTCACGCAGTGTCACAGTGTGTCTCAGAGATTCAGAGAGAGTCAGAAAGTGTTACAGTCTGTCTCAGAGAGTCGCACAGTGTGTCAGAGAGCGTCATAGTGTGTCTCAGAGAATATCAGAAAGTGTCACAGTGTGTCACCGACTGTAAGAGCGTGTCACAGTGTGTCTCAGAGATTTAGAGGGAGTCAGAAAGTGTCACAGTCTGTCTTTGAGAGTGTCACAGCGTGTCACAGCCTGTCAGAGAGTGTCACAGTGTATTTCAGAGAGAGTCAGAGAGAGTCGAAGTGTGTCACAGTGTGTCTCAAAGTGTCAGAGAGTGTCACAGTGTGTCACAGCCTTCTCAGAGAGTGTCACGGTGTGTCTCAGAGAGTGTCAGAGAGAGTCGAAGTGTGTCACAGTGTGTCTCTGAGAATGTCAGATAGGATCAGAGAGTGTCACAGTGTGTCTATGAGGGTATCAAAGTGTGTCACAGAGAGGCGGAGAGAGTCAGAACGTGTCACAGACTGTCTCAGAGAGTGTCACAGTGTGTCACAATCTGTCAGAGAAGGTTACAGTATATTTCAGAGAGAGTTAGAGAGAGTCAGAGAGTGTCAAGTCTGTCTCAGAGGGTGTCACATTGTGTCAGAGAGTGTCACAGTGTGTCTCTGAGAGTTTCACAGTGTGTCTCAGAGAGTCAGAGTGAGTCTGAAAGTGTCACAGTATGCCGCAGAGAGAGTCAGAGAGAGTTATAACGTGTCACAGTCAGTCTCAGAGAGTGTCACGGTGTGTCACAGTCTGTCTGAGAGTGTCACATTGTGCGTCAGAGAGTATCAGAGAGTGTCACAGTGTGTCACAGTCTGTCAGAGAGTGTCACAGTGCTTTTCAGAGAGTGTCAGAGAGTGTCATAGTGTGTCTCAGAGAGTGTTGGATAGGATCAGAGAGTGTCCCAGTGCATGTCAAATTGTCAGAGAGGGTCCCGCTGTGTCACAGAGTGTGTCAGAGTGTGTCACAGTCTGTCAGAGAGTGTCACAGTGTGTTTCAAAGAATGTCAGAGAGTGTCACAGTGTGTCTTATAGAGTGTCAGAGTGTGTCACAGTTCATCTCAAAGTCTCAGAGAGGGTCCCAGTGTGTCTCAGAGAGTGTCACAGTTTGTCACAGTTTCTCAGAGAGTGTCACAGTGTATTTCAGATAGAGTCAGACTGTATCCCAGTGTGTCTCCGAGAGTGTCAGATAGGATTAGAGAGCATCACAGTGTGTCTCAAATTGTCAGAGAGTGTCAGAGAATGTCGCAGTGTGTCACAGTCTGTCAGAGAGTGTCACAGTGTGTCTCAGAGAGTGTCAGATAAGATCAGAGAGTGTCACAGTGTGTCTCAGAGAGTGTCTCAGTGCGTCACAGTCTGTCAGAGAGTGTCACAGTGTGTCACAGTCTGTCAGAGAGTGTCACAGTGCTTTTCAGAGAGTTTCAGACACTGTCACAGTGCATCTCAAATTGTCAGAGAGGGTCCTGGTGTGCCGCAGATAGTGTCAGAGTGTGTCACAGTGTGTTTCAATGAATGTCAGTGAGTGTCACAGTGTGTGTCAGAGTGAATGTCAGAGTGTGTCACAGTGTGTCACAGTCTGTCAGAGAGGGTCACAGTGCATCTAAAAGTGTCATATAGGGTCCCAGTGTGTCTCAGAGAGTCTCAGAGTGTGTCACAATGTATCACAGTCTCTCAGAGAGTGTCGCAGTGGGTTTCAGACAGAGTCACAGAGTCTCACAGTGTGTCTCAGAGAGTGTCACAGTATGTCATACTGTGCCTCAGTGTGTCTCAGAGAGAGTGAGAGAGTGGCACAGTGTGTCTCAGAGAGCGGCACAGTGTGTCCCATTCTCTTAGAGAGTGTAACAGTGTGTTTCAGAGACAGTCAGAGAGTGTCACAGTGTGCCTCAGAGAGTCAGAGAGTGTCACAGTGTGTCTCAGAGAGTGTCATAGTTTGTCTCAGAGAGTCAGAGAGAGTCAGATAGTGTTTCAGTGAGTCAGAGTCTGTCAGAGAGTGTCACAGTGTGCCTCAGAGAGTCAGAGAGTGTCACAGTGAGTGTCACAGTGTGTCTCAGAGAGTCAGGGCGAGTCAGAAAGTGTCACAGTGTGTCTAAGAAAGGATGACAGTGTGTCTCAGAGAGTCAGAGAGAGTCAGAACTTGTCACAGTGTGTCTCAGAGAGTGTCACATTGTGACAATCTGTCAGAGAATGTTACATTGTATTTCAGAGTGTGTCAGAGAGAGTCAGAAAGTGTCACAGTGTGTCATACTGTGTCTCAGAGAGTGTCAGAGAGTGTCGGCATTTGGCTCAGAGAGGGTCACAGTCAGTGAGAGAGTGTCACAGTGTGTCTCAGAGAGTGTCAGAGTGAGTCAGAGAGTGTCACAATATGTCATACTGTGCCTCAGAGAGTGCCATATGGAGTCAGACTGTATCACAGTGTGTCTCAGAGAGTGTCAGAGATTTTCACAGTGTGTCTCAGAGTGTCAGAGTTAGTCAGTGAGTGTCACAGTGTGTCTCAGAGAGTCAGAGAGAGACGGAAAGTGTCACATTGTGTCTCAGAGAGTGTTGCAGTGTCGCAGAAAGTATCACCGTGTGTCAGAGAGTGTCACAGTAGGTCAGAGAGTGTCATCGTGTGTCTCAGAAATTGTCACAGTCTGTCAGAGAGTGTCACAGTGTTTCTCAGAGAGTGTCAGAGAGCATCGCAGTGTATCTCAGTGTGTCAGAGAGAGTCACATTGTGTCTCAGAGAGAGTCAGAGAGTGACACAGTGTGTCTCAGAGCGTGTGAGAGAGAGTCAAAAAATGTTACAGTGTGTCTCAGAGAGTGACCGAGTGTCTCAGAGTCAGAAAGAGACAGCAAGTCTCACAGTGTGTCTCAGAGAGTGTCTCAGTGTCTCAGAAGATGTCACCATCTGTCAGAGAGTGTCACAGTGTGTCAGAGAGTGTCTCAGTGTGTCCCAGAGAGTGTCGCAGTCTGTCAGAGTGTGTCACTGTGTCTCAGAGAGGGACAGAGAGTGTCATAGTGTGTTCCAGTGTGGCAGATAGAGACACAGAGTGTCACTATGTGTCACAGTCTGTCTCAGAGAGAGTCAGAGAGTGTCACAGTGTGTCTCAGACAGTGTCAGAGAGTGTCACAGTGTGTCTAAGAAAGGATGAGAGTGTGTCTCAGAGAGTGAGAGAGAGTCAGAGAGTGTCACAGTGTTTCTCAGAGAGTACAGAGAGCATCACAGTGTATCTCAGTGTGTCAGAGAGAGTCACATTGTGTCTCAGAGAGAGTCAGAGAGTGACACAGTGTGTCTCAGAGAGTGTGAGAGAGAGTCAAAAAATGTTACAGTGTGTCTCAGAGCGTGACCGAGTGTCTCAGAGTCAGAAAGAGACAGCAAGTCTCAGTGTGTCTCAGAGCGGGACAGAGAGTGCCATAGTGTGTTCCAGTGTGGCAGATAGAGTCACAGAGTGTCACTATGTGTCACAGTCTGTCTCAGAGAGAGTCAGAGAGTGTCACAGTGTGTCTCAGACAGTGTCAGAGAGAGTCAGAGAGTGTCACAGTGTGTCATACTGTGTCTCAGAGAGGGTCAGAGAGTGTCAGCATTTGGCTCAGAGAGGGACCCAGTCTGTCAGAGAATGTTACATTGTATTTCAGAGTGTGTCAGAGAGACACAGTAAGTGTCACAGTGCATCATACTGTGTCTCAGAGAGTGTCAGAGAGTGTCAGAGTCATTGAGTGTCACAGTGTGTCTCAGAGAGAGTCAGGGAGTGTCACAGTGTGTTTCAGAGAATGTCAGAGAGTGTCACAGTGTGTCTCAGAGAGAGTCAGGGAGTGTCACAGTGTGTTTCAGAGAATGTCAGAGAGTGTCACAGTGTGTCTCACAGAGTGTCACAGTCTCTCAGAGAGTGCTTCAGTGTATCACAGTCTGTCAGAGAGTGTCACAGTGCGCCTCAGAGAGAGTCAGAGTGTGTCACCGTGTGTCTCAGTGAGTGTCGCAGTGTGTCTCAGAGAGTCAGAGAAAGAGTCAGAAAGTGTCACAATCTGTCTTGAGAGTGTCTCAGTGTGACACGGTCTGTCAGAGAGTGTCACAGTGTGTCTCAGAGAGTCAGAGAGAGTCAGAAAGTGTCACAGTTTATCTCAGAGAGTGCGATATTGTGATAGTCTGTTAGAGAATGTTACATTGTATTTCAGAGTGTGTCAGAGAGAGTCAGAAAGTGTCACAGTGTGTCATACTGTGTCTCAGAGAGTGTCAGAGCATGTCAGCATTTGGTTCAGAGAGAGTCACAGTCAGTGAGAGAGTGCCACAGTGTGTCTCAGAGTGTGTCAGAGTGAGTCAGAAATGTGTCACAGTATGTCATACTGTGCCTCAGAGAGTGCCATAGAGAGTCAGACTATATCACAGTGTGTCTCAGAGCGTGTCAGAGAGTGTCACAGTGTGTCTCAGAGAGTGTCAGAGTGAGTCAGTGAGTGTCACAGTGTATCTCAGAGAGAGTCAGAGATTATCACAGTCTATCTCAGAGAGTGTCTCAGTGTGTCTCAGAGGGTCAGAGAGAGACGGAAAGTGTCACAGTGTGTCTCAGAGTGTGTCGCAATGTCGTAGAAAATGTCACCGTATGTCAGAGAGTGTCACAGTAGGTCAGAGAGTGTCATCGTGTGTCTCATAAATTGTCAGAGTCTGTCAGAGAGTGTCACAGTGTTTCTCAGAGAGTGTCAGAGAGCATAACAGTGTATCTCAGTGTGTCAGAGAGAGTCACATTGTGTCTCAGAGAGAGTCAGAGAGTGACACAGTGTGTCTCAGAGAGTGTGAGAGAGAGTCAAAAAATGTTACAGTGTGTCCCTGAGAGTGACAGAGTGTCTCAGAGTCAGAATGAGACAGCAAGTGTCACAGTGTGTCTCAGAGAGTGTCACAGTTTTTCAGAAAATGTCACCATCTTTCAGAGAGTGTCAGAGAGTGTCACATTGTGTCCCAGAGAGTCAGAGAGTGTCATAGAGTGTCTCAGAGAGTGTCACAGTGTGTGTGAGATTTTCAGAGAGAGTCAGAGAGTGTCACATTGTGTCTCAGTGAGTGTCGCAGTGTGTCTCAGAGGGTCAGAGAGAGAGACAGAAAGTGTCACAATCTGTCTTTGAGAGTGTCTTAGTGTGACACAGTCTGTCAGAGAGTGTCACAGTGTGTCTGAGAGTTTCAGGGAGAGTCAGAAAGTGTCACAGTCTGTCAGAGAGTGTCACAGTGTGTCTCAGATAGGATCAGAGAGTATCAACATGCGTCTCAAAGTATCAGAGAAAGTCAGAGAGCGTCACGGTGTGTCTGAGAGTGTCAGAGAGAGTCAGAGAGTGTCACAGTGTGTCTGAGAGTTTCAGAGAGAGTCAGAGAGAGGCAGAGAGAGTCAGAGAGAGTCAGAGAGTGTCAGATTGTGTCTCAGTGAGTGTCACAGTGTGTCTCAGAGAGTCAGAGAGAGAGAGACAGAAAGGGTCACAATCTGTCTTGAGAGTGTCTCAGTGTGTCACAGTCTGTCAGAGAGTGACAAAGTGTGCCTCAGAGAGTGCCACAGTGCGTCTAAGAGAGGATGATTTTGTGTTTCAGAGAGTCAGAAAGTGTCACAGTTTGTCACAGAGAGTGTCACATTGTGACAGTCTGTCAGACAATGTTACATTGTATTTCAGAGTGTGTCAGAGAGAGTCAGCATTTGTCTCAGAGAGGGTCACAGTCTGTGAGAGAGTGTCACAGTGTGTCTCAGAAAGTTTCAGCGTGAGTCTGAGAATGTCACAGTATGTCATACTGTACCTCAGAGAGAGCCAGAGAGAGTCAGACTGTATCACAGTGTGTCTCAGAGAGTGTCAGAGATTGTCACAGTGTGTAACAGAGAGAGTTAGAGAATGTCAGTGAGTCTCACAGTCTGTCTCAGAGAGTGTCAGAACGGGTCAGAGTGTCACAGTGTTTCTCAGAGAGAGTCAGAGAGAGACAGAAAGTGTCACAGTGTCTTTCAGAGAGTGTCAAATTTTGTCACAGTCTGTCAGAGTGTGTCACAGTGTGTTTCTGTGAGTGTCACAGTGTGTCTCAGAGAGTCAGAAAGTGTCACAGTCTGTCTTTGAGGGTGTCACAGTCTGTCAGAGAGTGTCACATTGTGTCTCAGAGAGTGTCGCAGTATGTTTGAGAGAGTGTCAGAGAGTGTCATAATGTGTCTCAGAGAGTGTCGCAGTGTGTTTGAGAGAGCGTCAGAGAGTGTCACAGTGTGTTTGAGACAGTGTCAGAAAGTGTCACACTGTGTCTCAGCGTGTGTCAGAGAGTGTCGCAGTGTGATTCAGAGAGTATCAGAGAGTGTCACAGCCTATCATGAGAGTGTCACAGTGTGTTTCAGAGTGTGTCACAGTGTGTCTCAGAGTGTCAGAGAGAGTCAGAGAGTGTTTCACTGTGTTACAGTCTGTCAGAGAATGTCACAGTGTGCCTCAGAGAGAGTTAGAGAGTGTCACAGTGTGTCTAAGAGAGTGTCTCAGTGTGTCTCAGAGAGTGTCGCAGTGTGTTTGAGAGAGTGTCAGAGAGTGTCACAATGTGTCACAGAGAGTGTCACAGTGTGTGTGAGAGTTTCAGAGAGAGTCAGAGAGTGTCACAGTGTGTCTCTGTGAGTGTCACAGTGTGTCTCAGAGAGTCAGAAAGTGACACAGTCTGTCTTTGAGGGTGTCACAGTCTGTCACAGTCTGTCAGAGAGTGTCACAATGTGTCTCAAGGAGTGTCACAGTGTGTTTGAGAGAATGTCAGAGAGTGTCACATTGTGTCTCAGAGAGTGTCAGAGAGTGTCATAGTGTGTCTCAGAGAGTGTCACAGTGTGTTTGAGAGAGTGTCAGAAAGTGTCACAGTGTGTCTCAGCATGTGTCAGAGAGTGTCGCAGTGTGATTCAGAGAGTATCAGAGAGTGTCGCAGCCTATCATGAGAGTGTCACAGTGTGTCTCAGAGAATCAGAGAGAGTCAGAGAGTGTTTCACTGTGTTACAGTGTGTCAGAGAGTGTCACAGTGTGCCTCAGAGAGAGTCAGAGAGTGTCACAGTGTGTCTAAGAGAGGATGACAGTGTGTCTCGGAGAGTCAGAGAGAGTCAGAACGTGTCACAGTTTGTCTCAGAGAGTGTCACAGTGTGTCTAAGAGAGGATGACAGTGTGTCTCGGAGAGTCAGAGAGAGTCAGAACATGTCACAGTTTGTCTCAGAGAGAGTCAGAGAGTGTCACAGTGTGTCTAAGAGAGGATGACAGTGTGTCTCGGAGAGTCAGAGAGAGTCAGAACGTGTCACAGTGTGCCTCAGAGAGAGTCAGAGAGTGTCACAGTGTGTCTAAGAGAGGATGACAGTGTGTCTCGGAGAGTCAGAGAGAGTCAGAACGTGTCACAGTTTGTCTCAGAGAGTGTCAGATAGGATCAGAGAGTGTCACAGTGTGTTTGAGAAAGTGGTGTCTCGAACGTATGTGGGGAGTTCCTGGACGAGGGGGGATAGGACAGTGTCAAGGTAGGTAGAGATGAGTTCAGTGGGGCAGGAGCATGCTGAGACAATGGGTCGGCCAGGGTGGTCAGGCTTGTGGATCTTGGGAAGGAGGTAGAACCGGGCAGTGCGGGGTTCCCGGACTATGAGGTTGGAAGCTGTGGGTGGGAGATCTTCTGAGGTGATGAGGTTCTGTATGGTCTGGGAGATGATGGTTTGGTGATGGGGGGTGGGGTCATGGTCGAGGGAGCAGTAGGAAGAGGTGTCCTCGAGTTGGTGTTTGGCTTCAGCGGTGTAGAGGTCAGTGCGCCAGACTACCGCTGCGCCCCCTTTATCCGCTGGCTTGACGGTGAGGTTGGGATTGGAGCAGAGGGATTGGAGGGCTGCGCGTTGTGAGGGTGAGAGGTTGGAGTGGGGGAGGGGGGACGACAGGTTGAGGCGGTTAATGTCCCGGCGGCAGTTGGAAATGAAGAGGTCAAGGGCAGGTAATAGGCCAGCGCGGGGTGTCCAGGTGGATGCAGTGTGTTGGAGGTGGGCGAAGGGGTCCTCGGAAGGTGGGCGGGAGTCCTGATTGTGAAAGTAAGCTCGGAGGCGGAGGCGACGGAAGAATTGTTCGATGTCACGTCGTGTATTAAATTCATTGATGCGTGGACGGAGGGGGATGAAGGTGAGTCCTTTGCTGAGGACTGATCGTTCGTCCTCAGTGAGTGGGAGGTCTGGAGGGATGGTGAAAACTCGGCAGAGCCGGGGGCTGGGATCTGGTGTGGGTGTGGAGCTGGGAGTGGGGTCGGAGCCAGTACCTGCTCCCGCGAGGAGGTTGAGCAATTCATCAACTTCACCAACACATTCCACCCTGACCTTAAATTTACCTGGACTATCTCTGACACCTCGCTCCCCTTCCTGGACCTCTCCATCTCCATTAATGACGACCGACTTGACACGGACATTTTTTACAAACCCACTGACTCCCATAGCTACCTGGATTACACCTCTTCCCACCCAATCTCTTGCAAAAATGCCATCCCGTATTCCCAATTTCTCCGCCTCCGCCGTATCTGCTCCCAGGAGGACCAGTTCCACCATAGGACACACCAGATGGCCTCCTTCTTTAGAGACCGCAATTTCCCTTCCCATGTGGTTAAAGATGCCCTCCAACGCATCTCATCCACATCCCGCACCTCCGCCCTCAGACCCCACCCCTCCAACCGTAACAAGGACAGAACGCCCCTGGTGCTCACCTTCCACCCTACAAACCTTCGCATCAACCAAATCATCCACCGACATTTCCGCCACCTCCAAACAGACCCCACCACCAGGGATATATTTCCCTCCCCACCCCTTTCTGCCTTCCGCAAAGACCGTTCCCTTCGTGACTACCTGGTCAGGTCCACACCCCCCTACGACCCACCCTCCCATTCTGGCACTTTCCCCTGCCACCGCAGGAACTGTAAAACCTGTGCCCATACCTCCTCCCTCACCTCTATCCAAGGCCTTAAAGGAGCCTTCCACATCCATCAAAGTTTCACCTGCGCATCCACCAATATCATTTATTGTATCCGTTGCTCCCGATGTGGTCTCCTCTACATTGGGGAGACTGGACGCCTCCTAGCAGAGCGCTTTAGGGAACATCTCCGAGACACCCGCACCAATCAAACAAACCGCCCCGTGGCCCAACATTTCAACTCCCACTCCCACTCTGCCGAGGACATGGAGGTCCTGGGCCTCCTTCACCGCCGCTCCCTCACCACCAGACGCCTGGAGGAAGAACGCCTCATCTTCCCCCTCGGAACACTTCAACCCCAGGGCATCAATGTGGACTTCAACAGCTTCCTCATTTCCCCTTCCCCCACCTCATCCTAGTTTCAAACTTCCAGCTCAGTTACTGCCTCCTTGACTTGTCCGACCTGCCTATCTTCTTTTCCACCTATCCACTCCACCCTCTCCTCCTTGACCTATCACCTTCATCTCCTCCCCCACTCACCCATTGTACTCTATGCTACTCTCTCCCCACCCCCACCCTCCTCTAGCTTATCTCTCCATGCTTCAGGCTCACTGCCTTTATTCCTGATGAAGGGCTTTTGCCCGAAACGTTGATTTCGCTGCTCGTTGGATGCTGCCTGAACTGCTATGATACTCTCTGACAGACTGTGACACACTGTGACATTCTGACTTTCTCTGACACTCTCTGAGGTACACTGTGACACTCTTTGACAGACTGTGATAAACTGTGACTCTCTCTGACTTTCTCTGACACTCTCTGAGACACATTGTGACATTCTCTGACTTTAACTGACAATCTCTGAGGAACACTGTGACACACTCTGACAGACTGTGACACACTCTGACCCGCTCTGAGACAGACTGTGACACTCGCTGATGCTCTGTGACACTCTCTTAGACATGCCGTGACACTCTGTGACTCTTTCTGACACACTGAGACACACTGTGACACTCTCTGACAGACTTTTACACACTGTGAGACTCTCTGACTCTATCTGACTCACTCTGAGACACACTGTGACACTTGTTGACACACTGTGATGCTCTCCGAGACACACTGTGGACTCTCTGACACTCTCTAAGACAGACTGTGACACTCTCTGACTCTCTCTGACAATCTCTGAAACACACTATGACACACTATGAAACTCTCTGACACACTATGACACACTCCAACACACTGTGACACTCTCAGACACACGGTGACATTCTCTGAGACACTGTGACACTCTTGGAGACATACTGCGACACTTTTGACTCTCTCTGAGACACACAGTAACACCCTCTGACAGACTGTGACCCTCTTTGAGACAAATGCTGACGCTCTCTGACAATGTCTGATACACTCTAAAAATAAACTGTAACCTTCTCGGACAGACTGTGACACACTGTGACACTCTCTGAGACAAACTGTGACACTTTCTAGCACTCTCTGACCCTCTGAGACACACTATGAAACACTCTGACCCTCGCTGACCCTCTCTGAGACACAGTGTAACAGTCTCCGACTCTCTCTGACACTCTCTGAGACACACTGTGACACTCTCTGACCCTCTCTGTCACGCTCTGAGACACAGTGTAACACTCTCAGACTCTCTCTCTGACACTCTCTGAAGCACAATGTGACTCTGAGACACACGGTGATAGTCTCTGACTGGTTCTTAGACACACTGTGACACACTATGACGCTCTCTTAGACATGCTGTGACACTCTCTGACAGACTGTGACAATTTCTGAGACACACGATGACACTCTCTGACCTACTGAGACACTCTCTGACACACGGTGACATTCTCTGAGACACTGTGACACTCTCTGCGACACACTGTGACACTTTCTGTCTCTCTCTGACACTCTCTGAGACAGACTGTGACACTCTCTGACATGAGGCACAATGTGACACTCTCTGACTTTTTCTGTCAATTTCTGAGACACACTGTGAGACTCTCTCATGGACTGTGACACTCTCTGAGACAAACACTGACACTCTGACACTCTCTGAGACACAGTAGGACACACTTTGACACTTTCTGACTCTCTCTGACTCACTCTGAAATACACTGCAACCTTCTCTGACAGACTGTGACATACTGTGACACTCTCGGAGACACACTGCGACACTTTCTGACTCTCTCTGACGCTCTGAGACAAACTGTGACATTTTTTGACAGTCTATGACACACTGTGACATTCGCTGACTTTCTCTGACACTCTCTGAGGCACACTGTGACAATCCCTGACAGACTGTGACACACTGTAAAACTCTCTGACCCTCTCTGCGACACACTATAACACTCTATGACACTCTCTGACAGACTGTGAAACACTGTGACACATTCTGACCATCTCTGAGACACACGGTGACACTCTGTGACTCTCTCTGACGCTCTCTGAGACACACTGTGATACTCACTGACTCTCTCTGACACTCTCTGAGACATACTGTGAAACTCTCTGACAGACTATGACAATCTCTGTGACACTTTCTGTCTCTCTCTGACTCTGAGACACACTGTGACACTCTCTGCCTCTCTCTGAGACACTCAGTCACTCTCTCAGACACACTGTGACACACTATGACATCTTTTGACTCTCTCTCACACTGTCTGAGACACATTGTAACACTCTCAGACAATCTCTGAGACACACCGTGACACTCTCTGAGGCACACTGTGACACTCTCTGACAGATTGTGACAAACTGTCACACTCTCTGACTCTCTCCGACACTCTCTTAGACAAACTGTGACATGCTCGGTCTCTCTCTGACATTCTCTGAAACTCAGTGTGACAGTTGCTGACTCTCTCTGACTCTCCCTGACACCCTATGAGACACACTGTGACACTTTCTGACTCTTTCTGTCACTCCCTGAGACACACTGTAACACAGTCTTACAGACTGCAACTCTCTCTGGGACAAACGCTGACCCTCTCTGACAGTCTCTGAGACACAGTACGACTCAATGTGACACTCACTGACTTTCTCTGACACACTTTGAAATACACTGTAACCTTCTCGGACAGACTGTGACACTCCCTGAGACACACTGTGACACTTTCTGACTCACTCTGCCACTATGAGGCACAACCTAACGCTCTCAGAGACACACTGTGAAACTCACTGCCCTCTCTGACTCTGTCTGAGACACACTATGAGACTCTCTGACTCTCTCTGACACTCTGAGACACACTGTGTCACTCTGTGACTCTCTCTGACACTCTGAGACACACTATAATACTGTTTGACTTGCTTCGACACTCTCTGAGACACACTGTGACACCCTCTGAGACACACTGTGACACTCTCTGGCACACGGTGATGTTCTCTGAGACACTGTGACACTCTCTGAGACACACTGTGACACTCTCTGAGACACACTGTGACACTCTCCGACACACGGTGATGTTCTCTGAGGCACTGTGACACTCTCTGAGACACACTGTGACACTCTCTGAGACACACTGTGACACTCTCTGGCACACGGTGATGTTCTCTGAGACACTGTGACACTCTCTGAGACACACTGTGACACTCTCTGAGACACACTGTGACACTCTCCGACACACGGTGATGTTCTCTGAGGCACTGTGACACTCTCTGAGATGCACTGAGACACATTCTGTCTCTCTCGCTGACCCTCAGAGACACACTGTGACACTCTCTGAGACACACTGTGACACTCCCTGCCTCTCTCTGAGACACTCAGTCACTCTCTGAGACACAGTGTGACACACTGTCACATTTTCTGACTCTCTCTCACACTCTCTGAGATGCACTGTAACTCTCTCTGACAGATTGTGACACACTGTGACACTCTCTGACTCACTCTGAGACACACTGTGACACTTTCTGACTCTCTCTGACACTCTCATACATAGTGAGACACTCTCTGACTCTCTCTAACACTCTCTGAGATATAGTATGACACACTATGACATTCTCAGACTCTCTCTGACACACTCTGAAACACATGTGACACACTACAACACTCTCTGACACACGGTGACATTTTCAGAGACACTATGTCACTCTCTGTCCCTCTCTGACACTCTCTGAGTCACACTATGACACTCTCTGAATCTCTCTGTCATTCTCTGAGACGCACTGCAACACTCTGTGACAAACGGCGACCCTCTCTTAGACAAATGCTGACCCTCTCTGCCACTCTCTGAGACACACTGTAACACTCTCTGACAGACTGTGACATTCTCTGAGACAAACACTGACACTCTCTGAGACTCTCTGAGACACTCTGAAATACACTGTAACCTTCTCTGAAAGACTGTGACACACTGTGAAACTCTCTGAGACACACTGTAACACTTTCTGACTCTCTCTGATTCTCTGAAATACACTGTGACTCTCTCTGAGACATACTATGACACCCTTTGACAGGTTGTGACACACTGTGACACACTCTGACCCGCTTTGAGATAGACTGATACTCTCTGACACTCTCTGATGCACTCTGTAACAAAATGTGACACTCTCTGACAGACTGTGACAAACTGTGACACTCTCTGTCTTTCTCTGACACTCTCTGAGGCAGACTGTGACACTCTTTGACAGGCTGTGACACACTGTGACACTCTCTGACCCTCTCTGAGACCGACTGTGACAATCTCTGACACTCTCTGAAACACACTGTGACACTCTCTGACAGACTGTGACACACTGTGACACTCTCTGAGACACACGGTGACACTCTCTGACTCTCTCTGACACTCTCTGAGACACACTGACTCTCTCTGACAGACTGTGACACACTGAGACACTCTCTGAAAATCTCCGAGTAACACTGTGACACTCTCTGGCAGACTGTGACACTATCTGACTCTCACTGACACTGTCTGAGACACACTGGGATACTCTCTGACTCTCTCTGACACTCTCTGACCGACTGTGAGACACTGTGACAATCTCTGATGCACTGTGACACTCTCTGAAACACACTGTGGTTCTCTCTGACAGACTGAGACACACTGTGACAAGTTTTGACTGTCTCTGACTCTCTCTGACACTCTCTGAAACGTACGGTGACACTCTCGGACAGGCTGTGACACACTGTGACACGTTTTGACTCTCTCTGACACTCTCTGACTATCTCTGACATTCTCTGAAACGTACCGTGACACTCTCTGACAGGCTGTGACACACTGTGACACGTTTTGACTCTCTCTGACACTCTCTGAAACACACTGTGCCACTCTCCAACTCTCTCTGTCACTCTCTGAGAAACACTGTGACATTCTCTGACAGACTGTGACACACTGTGATACTGTTTGACTCTGTATGAAGCACTCTCTGACTCTCTCTGAGACACACTATGACACTCTGACACACTGTGACACTCTCTGACTCTCTCTGAGACACACTATGACACTCTGACACACTGTGACACTCTCTGACTCTCTCTGAGACACACTATGACACTCTGACACACTGTGACACTCTCTGACTCTCTCTCTCTGACACACTGTGACAATCCCTGACACACAGTGACACCCACTGAGACGCTGTGGCACTCTCTGACACACTGTGACACTCTCTGAATCTATCTGACACACTATGACAATCTCTGACACACTGTGACACTCTCTAAGACACTGTGACACTTTCTGACACTCTCAGAGACATACTGTATCCCTCTCTAAGGCACTGTGATAATCTCTGACGGTCTCTGAGACATACTGCGACACTCTCTAACAGACTGTGACACACTGTGACACTCCCTGACTCTCTCTGACACTCCCTGAGACACACTGTGACACTCTCTGGGACACACTGCTACACTGTCTGACCCTCTTTGACACTCTCTGGGACACACTGTGACACTCTCTGACACACGGTGAAGTTCTCCGAGACACTGTGACACTCTCTGAGACGCACTGTGACACATTCTTATCTCTCTGTCTGACCCTCAGAAACACACTGTGACACTCTCTGAGACACACTGTGACACTCCCTGCCTCTCTCTCTGAGACACTCGATCACTTTCTGAGACAGAGTGTGAAACACTATGGCATCTTCTGACTCTCTCTCACACTCTCTGAGACACACTGTGACTCTCTCTGACAGATTGTGACACACTGTGACACTCTCTGACTCACTCTGAGACACACTGTGACACTTTCTGACACACTGTGACATTCTTTGAGACACTGTGACACTCTCTGAGACACACTGTAACACTCTCTGACTCTCTCTGACACACTCTGAGACCTACTATGACACTCTTTGACATGTTGTGACACACTGTGACACATTCTGACCTGCATTGAGATAGACTGTGACACTCTCTGACACTCTCTGATGCACTCTGTAACACACTGTGACACTCTCTGACAGACTGTGACAAACTGTGACACTCTCTGTCTTTCTCTGACACTCTCTGAGGCAGACTGTGACACTCTCTGAAACACACTGTGACATTCTCTGACAGACTGTGACACTGTGACACTTTCTAAGACATACTATGACTCTCTTTGAATAACTGTGACACACTGTGACACACTCTGACCCTCTCTGAGACGACTGCGACACTCTGACACTTTCTGAAACAGACTGTGACACTGTGACTCTCTCTGAGACACATAGTGACACTATCTGACTCTATCTGAGACAGACTGTGACACTCTCTGACTCTCTCTGACCCTCTCTGAGGAACAACACAACACACTGTGACACTCTCTGACAGATTGTGACAAACTGTGACACTTTCTGACACTCTCTGATGCACGCTGTAACACTACCTAACAGACTGGTACACACTGTGACACTCTCTGACTCGCTCTGACACTCTCAGAGACATACTATGCCACTCTCTGACTCTCTCTGACACTCTCTGAGATACACTGACTCTCGCTGACAGACTGTGACACACTGAGACACTCCCTGAAAATCTCCGAGACACACTGTGACACTCTCTGGCAGACTGTGACACTATCTGACTCTCACTGACACTCTCTGAGACACACTGGGATACTCTCTGACTCTCTCTGACACTCTCTGACCGACTGTGAGACACTGTGACAATCTCTGATGCACTGTGACACTCTCTGAAACACACTGTGGCTCTCTCTGACAGACTGAGACACACTGTGACAAGTTTTGACTGTCTCTGACTCTCTCTGACACTCTCTGAAACGTACGGTGACACTCTCAGACAGGCTGTGACACACTGTGACACGTTTTGACTCTCTCTGACACTCTCTGACTATCTCTGACATTCTCTGAAACGTACTGTGACACTCTCTGACAGGCTGTGACACACTGTGACACGTTTTGACTCTCTCTGACACTCTCTGAAACACACTGTGCCACTCTCCAACTCTCTCTGTCACTCTCTGAGAAACACTGTGACATTCTCTGACAGACTGTGACACACTGTGATACTGTTTGACTCTGTATGAAGCACTCTCTGACTCTCTCTGAGACACACTATGACACTCTGACACACTGTGACACTCTCTGACTCTCTCTGAGACACACTATGACACTCTGACACACTGTGACACTCTCTGACTCTCTCTGAGACACACTATGACACTCTGACACACTGTGACACTCTCTGACTCTCTCTCTCTGACACACTGTGACAATCCCTGACACACAGTGACACCCACTGAGACGCTGTGGCACTCTCTGACACACTGTGACACTCTCTGAATCTATCTGACACACTATGACAATCTCTGACACACTGTGACACTCTCTAAGACACTGTGACACTTTCTGACACTCTCAGAGACATCCTGTATCCCTCTCTAAGACACTGTGATAATCTCTGACGGTCTCTGAGACACACTGCGACACTCTCTAACAGACTGTGACACACTGTGACACTCCCTGACTCTCTCTGACACTCCCTGAGACACACTGTGACACTCTCTGGGACACACTGTTACACTGTCTGACCCTCTTTGACACTCTCTATAGCACACTGTGACACTCTCTGGGACACACTGTGGCTCTCTCTGACACACGATGAAGTTCTCTGAGATGCTCTGACACTCTCTGATACACACTGTGACACATTCTGTCTCTCTGTCTGACCCTCAGAAACACACTGTGACACTCTCTGACACACGGTGACGTTCTCTGAGACACTGTGACACTCTCTGAGACACACTGTGACACTCTCTGAAACACACTGTGGCACTCTCTGACTCTCTCTGACACTCTCTGAGACATACTGTGACACTCTCTAACAGACTGTGATACACTGTGACACTCCCTGACTCTCTCTGACACTCCCTAAGACACTCTCTGAGACACACTGTTACACTGTCTGACCCTCTTTGACACTCTCTGTAACGAACTGTGACACTCTCTGACTCTCTCTGACAATCTCTGAGTCCCACTGTGACACTCTCTGGCATTGTCTGGGACATACTGTGCCTCTCTCTGATATACTTTGACACTCTCTGACTGTCTTTGAGACACGCTGTGCCTCTCTCTGATACACTGTGACACTCTCTGAGACACAATGGGACACACTGAGACCCTCTCTAAGACACACCCTGAGACACACTATGACACTCTGACTCACTGTGACTCTCTCTGAGACACATTGTGACACCCTATGACTCTCTGAACACACTGTGACTATAATAGAAAACTCCATTTACTGTGAAATTAATTATCCATTTACTGTAAAGTTTAAAGAGAATGCTTTGTTTAAATCAATGCTGTGTTGAGCTTTGTAAACGATGCTTTGATGATGGGTTGCAGTTAGCTTATCTCTGTTTGATTTCTGTAAGCATTCAACTCGACCTTGCGATAGTCGAACTCAGCGAAAGCTGAATAACTGTTATGTCTAGCACCAGGGGATGAGAGGATAACAACTTGAGTTTCCCCAGTCTCTGCCCTTGAGAGTGTGGTAAGGAACTCTATAAGGCAGGTGTCTGTGTAAATGTTTGGGTACTTATTGCATTGAGGCACCTGACTTAGTGTAATGGGTCAATCTTGTAAAATTTTTAATAAAGACCTTTGCTTTGCTCTTGCTAATTATTGAGACAAGTCGATTTAATTTCCATGCCAGTAAACTTGGGGGCTCGTCCCAGGACTCCGCGACTGGATGAGATTCTGAAGATTCCCAGGAAGCGCAGGTGCCAGCACCTTGAAGGTCTTTCACTTCATCTCGAGCGCTGAATTGGCCCTTTTGAGTGAGAGGATTGGGAATCTGTGGATTGCCCTAGCGCCGGGGTTTCAAATCAAATAAGGTTGGGTAATAGTTGTGGTTTATATAATCCTACATAGAGAGTCATTCTTAGAGAATAAATACAGCAGGAAAAAGGGTTCAGTGAACTCTCACGTGGTATCATAGTAAAACCCCAAGGGGAAGGGGATTGTTGTCTGAAGAGTGTTTAGGAGACAGCAAGGTTAAGGCTGGTTTTAGACTTGGAACCACCACTGGCTGAGTTGGACTCGCCGAAGGCGTACCAGGTACGTGGTTTCTTGGTTTACGAAAACCAAGGCCTTGAGGCGGACGTGCTCAATGTGAGAGGGGACCTCCGGAGGGAAAAGAAAGTATAAAGGGAAAAGATAACTGTACCACGAGAGCGAGAGAGAGAGAGAGAGAGTGAGAGAGAGAGAGCTGAACACTTTTGATGTTACACTAAAAATGGGTTCTGGCAAGAGCGAACAAAGGGGGAGTCCACACAAAATTTGGAATGGCCAACCAAAAATACAATACATGCTAAATAAGTACGGCCCAGAATGTGTAAAGCAGTTAGAATTGTGGATTAAGGAATGTGGTTTTCCGAAGGGAGGAAGTTTTAGTAAAAAACAACTGGAAATATGAAGGTTGAGATAGGAGGAGAGAGAGAAGGAGAAAAGGAACGGAAAGATCGAAGCTATGAATTGGAGTGCTTCTTGTTTGTGGAAGGCTGAGGCTGATATCAGAGAAAGGAATTCTCAAGTAAAGGATCGATCAAATACACGTACAGCCACCAGTGCACATGTGGGAAACAACCTAACGAAGCTGTACAGTGTCTTAAATCTGTTTCAGACCCTGACCTTGATGACTGCCCTCCGAGACCTGCAGCCCCCCTACGGGATCTGCCTGGTGAAAGTTCCACGTCAGCGACCACCACCTCAGGGCCTGCTAGATCACCGATAGCACACCATACCCACAACAGACCGAAGGAAGAAGGCCAAAAGAAGGACGACCACTCCAAGGTGGAAAGGCATCCAAGGCCTGTCCGTGATCACTCCCCGATGGATGATGAGTCACACGGTGAGGGTACTGGTGTACGATCATCTAACCAGGTCGTTCTGCAAGCCCCAATGGTTGAAGTTGCAGGTCCAGAAGGGCGCCCAGTGTTGGCCCACCAGCCATGGACCATGACGGATCTGGAAAGTGCCTTTGGGCAGTTGCCTGACCCACACGAGGTTGGAGCTAATAAGAAGTGACAAAGTTCTGTACTGAGTTCCGTCCCACGTCACAAGAGATGAGAGGTCTCCTGGGATGAAAACTAGGTGCCAATGTCACCAAACACAAGGATACCTGGCCAGCTGCAAACGTCCATGCCAGAGCAGCCAACCCACAAGTGGAAGAGAAGGGAGACTTTAATGCTTTTGTTACAGTGCTGGGAACCGCCTGTAGGGAGGCATTCCCAGTGTGAATGGACATGACCAAAACAGCAATGTGAAAACAATGGGAATGTGAGAGAGTGTCCCAGTACCTCACTGAAGTCCATAACATCCATAGTGCACTGAGACGGCATGAGGACATAACGACGGCAGAAATCACACTGTATGAGGCACACCTGAGGAACAGCTTCATCAATGGAAAGAAGGCAGAAATAGTGAAAAGGGTAAAAGACCTGGGACACGGGAAAGCTGAATGTGATAGAACAACATGCAATACATGCTGAAATATTGCTTACCCAAGAGAAGGATAATCAGAAACTAAAGATGGAACAGCAAACACATAAAGCTCAGCTTACTCTGATGTAAATGGTCACCCAGCTGTTGGAGGGAGGTGCTGCAGGAAGAGAGAGAGGCAGAGGAGGAGGTCACGGAAGAGGAAGACGTCACAAAAGAGGCACTGATAGAGGGAGATCTGGTGGGTAATTTGTTTGCAGAGCAATGGACCACTGGGTGAGACGGTGCCCACACAGACAGCCTCACTCGGCCCTCGAGGTGGGACATGAGGGTGACTAACAGGGGAAGGCTGAGGTGGAGGTGGGTAGACCACAAGGTACAGGTAAGCCTCTTTCCTTTATGCTTGGCAACGAAGACTCACTTTTGCTAATCTCTTCTACTAACCTTTCACACACTGAGACATATCACACCTCAATGTTCAGCACTGAGATTGCAAAGTGTGGACGGTATGTCCAATATCACAATGATGTGTATAAGTTGATGCACACCTCTATATCATATGTGAAAGTACATCAGTTCCCTTTTTGGTAGATACAGGGCCACATACTCAGTCCTTACATTAGGCCCGTTTAGACAATCGACACAAATAAAGATTAGTGAAAGGTTCCTGAACACAATGGGTGCATCAGGAGTCATGGTGCGGGAGAGATTTTCTGCACCTCTACTGAAAGGGAAACATTCCAATTCTCCTTCTTGTTATCGGAATTTTGTCCTTTAAATTTGATGGGCCGGGATCTCATACGGAGACTGGGATTGGATTTGATCAGTACTCCGACGGGCTTGTAGATAATTCAAAGAAACGATTTACCCAGTGCAGGCTGTAAAATATGACCTACGACCCCTGATGTATGTCTATGAGTGGCTATTAATCCAGAGAGAGATAAGTTCAGTCAGCAATTCCCTCGCCCTGGAAGCAAGTAACTATGTTAATCCTACTAACACCGATTTCCTTGCTGGAGACATGCTGCACTGCACAGCACACATACATCACGTTGGCCCTGACGAACCATATGAGAAGGATTGGTTCAGGAGATTGGTGAAACCAGATCAGTTGTTATTGTGTGAATTTTATTGGAACTTATCTAAAGTATCTGTGACGGCAAGTAGACCCTATCTTGTTGATGTGGAAGGTTCTGCTCTCACGTGTCACTGGTGAAGGTGTCTAGTGACAGGTGGTAGGATTTAGGAGCATGGGTGCTAAAGGCACAAAGAATGAAAGGTTGGGTCTTCAGGGATGATGTGGGTATCTGGTTAAATGCAGATAGTGGACATATAAGAAGAAACTAACTTGGCTAACTCAGGCAGATAGGACAGTCTAGGTAATGCCCGCTAGCCCTGAGAAGCCTAGGGGGATAGCCTAACGTTTTCCTAAGATAGAAGTCTTAAACCCAAGATTAAAAATGGTCCCTACTGAGTTGTGGACAAAGGGAAAACATGATGTGGGGCTCATATGGGGCTGTGAGCCCATAAGGATAACCCCGAAGTCTGAGTATCGTCCTTGCAGAGCACAATACCTGTTAAAACCCGAAGCCACAGAAGGAATTACTGCAGTCTTTGAATCCCTCCTAAAGGCTGGAGTGATAATCCCCTGTGAAAACTCACCGGTGAGGACCCCCATTTATCCGTTCAAAAAGACAAACATTCCCGGTGAACCAGAGGAATGGAGGTTTGTTCAAGACCTGTTGTCAATGACACTGTTATTCCTCGTGCCCCAAATGTTCCCAATTCCTATACTATATTGGCTCAAATTCCACCGGACAGGAAATGGTTCTCTGTTGTGGATTTAGCAAATGCCTTCTTTACTGTAATGTTAGGCGACTCCAATAACACAGTATTGTATCAGAGCCAACGTGCTGCTATCTGGTGCACCCAGATCGTCAATTCTGGTTCGCTTTTTCATTCAAAGGGAAATCATATACCTTCATGCGAGGTTACTGTGAGTCTCCCACCATATATAATGGGGCTCTACGCAGGAGTCTGGAGACTCTTGTTCAAACCCCGGGGTCAGTGCTGCTGCAGGATGGAGATGATTGCTTGACCGCGGCACCAACAAAGGAACAATGAGGAAGGAGACCTTTGCATTGCTCTGCCATCTAGTGCGGAAAGGGTACAAAGCCAGTCTCACAAAGCTACAATTTGTGCAACAACAGGTGAAGTTCTTAGGTCACCTAATATCTGAATAAGGGAAGGCTATTGGTCAAGACAGAGTTCAAGCAATCCAGCAAATTCCAAAGCCTCATACGAAGAGACAATTGCTATCCTTTTTGGGTAAGTGCTCCTACTGTAGGATGTTTATCGCACATTACACAACCCTTGAGGCCCCAAAAGTGACATAGCCCATGGAAAAGGGTTGCAGAACCAGAGTCCATTACAGTGGACCCCAGAGGCCGAGAGTGCCTTTGTTGAATTAAAAAGGGGCGCTCCAAACTACACCTACACTGGGGATTCTGAACCCAAACCAGCCTTTTGTACAAACGGTAGATGATTAACGTGGCTGCATGACATCTGTGCTGTTCCAGGATCATTGGGGAAGATTGAGGCCGGTAGCATATTTTTCAGCTAAACCTGACCCCGTAGTGGCAGGATTGTCTCAATGCCTGTGAGCTGTGGCTGTAGCTGAAAAGGCTGTTGGAGCATCCAGGGATATAGTCGGCTGTGGTGAATTAACCCTTCTGGTCCCACATGCAGGATCCTGACTGCTTTATGAGTAAACGACCGCACACATGTCAGCAGCACGTTGGCTCCAATACAATACTGTGTTATTGGAGATGCCTAACATTATAATAAAGCGATGTAACGCCCTTAACCCTGCTAGCCTTCTCCCCACAGAAGGAGACAGAGACCCACACGATTGTGTTGCTGTAACTAATGAAATTTGTAGCCCCAGACCAGATTTGCAGGATTGACCATGTCAGAATCCAGACATGGAGTTTTTTGTGGATGGGTCAGCATTCAGGAGCAAGGGGACAGGCCAGAATTGTGTTGGTTACGATGCAGTGACTATCTACGAGGTAGTCAAAGTGGGATCACTCCCTTCTCATCTGTCAGGGCCAGCAGCGGAGCTGATTGCCTTGACTGAGGCCTATACGTTGGCTGAGGGAAGGACAGTGAATATTTACACCGATAGCAGATATGCCTTTGGGGTTGTACATGATTTTAGAACCCTGTGGAATAACAGGGGATTCTTGGCCTCCACCAGAATGCCCATCACACACCGCGACCTGATTTCCGACCTCCTGGAAGCAGTCCTGTTGCCTAAATCAATCGCTGTGTGTAAGTGTGAAGCTCAGACAAAAAATAATGATCTTATTTCCCAAGGCAATGCAAGGGCAGACTCAGCAGCAAGAACAGCAGCCCAGCAGCCGCCAACTGAACAGATTGACATGTGTATGGCGAAGAGGTGGCTTGGACCGTTTCAAGTGCTCCTCCCAACACAGACAGCAGGTAAGATCGCAGAAAGCCAAGTGGATACACACCAGCCTTTACAAGTGTGTAGCTGAGCCCGAGGAGATATCGGACAGCACCAGAACCAATTAAGTGCAAGTAGTGATTAGAAGCCTCATACGGTTATGGGGCTGCCGCAGCTCACACATGGGCTGTGTACAGGGCACACCAGAGCAAGGGAAGATACCACCACAAAGCTGTGTTTCGGGGAGGTGGTATCTGAGGAATGGCCTGGTGTTTCCTAAACTTTTTTTAATGTATAGCTATTACGGCTCTGTATTTCTTTGTAGTTGTTGCTGTAGTTGGGCTTGATGTCATAAAATGACAAAAAGGGGGAAAATGAAATGGGAAATTATCCATTTACTGTGAAATTTAAAGAGAATGCTTTTCTTTAATTCAATGCTGTACTGATCTTTGTAAACGATGCTTTGATGAAGGGTTGCAGTCAGCTTAACTCTGTGTGAATTCTGTAAACATTCTACTTGACCTTGCGATAGTCGAACTCAGCGAAGGCTGAAGAACCATTATGTCTGAAAGACCAGGGAGTTGCCCTTGAGAGTGTGATAAGGAACACTATATGGCAAGCATCTGTACAATGTTTCAGTGCTCTTTGTATTAAGGCATCTGGCGTAGCGTAGTGAGTCAATCCTGCAGGATTCAAAATAAAGACCTTTCTTTGCTCCTGCTAATAGTTGAGTAGATTTAATTTCCACGACAATGACCCTTGATTTTATTTTAGTTGAGAAAATCTACAGCACCATCTTCATTGATCTGCTCTGATACTAGCTTAATAAACTGTCCTTTCTTGTCGATACATGTGTTTTCCATTTGCGTCGCTATTCTAGTTGCTTCTTGTAAATCCAATGTATCTGAGGAACAAATTATTCTCCCCAAATGGTGGACTCTAGAAGTCTCCTCAATATTTTAATTATATTATATTGGCTTTTCTTTATTACAGGGTTTGCCTCTTCTTTTATGAAAAGAGATGGTAATTGAAAACTCTTCAGTCCTCTGACCACACTTCCATATCTATGGAGCATTAAATAGTTAAGATCAATCACTTTGCTGTTGTGTCCATTCCTCAGAAACACTCAGTCATCCCATCCAGACTGAGCAAATGTATTAATTTACCATGGTATAAAACAAATTGGTTTGAATGGGGTTAAGTGAACCTGCTCGTTCAGTGATTGTAGTTAATGTCAGTCTCCATGCATCAAATTATTTCACTAAAAGGTTTACTTCCTATTAATAAGGGGGGGGGGTCTTACAATATTATCACATAGTATCAGTAGGAACTTCACTTGCAGCACTAACCAGGATCAACAGTTCAAGAGTGAGGGAGAGAAGAGATCAGAGTCTGAGAACAATGCACTGACGTGTTCCAACAATGGACCAGAATATGGGAACAATAGACTGGAATGTTCCAATACTGACCAGGGGTTTACATTTGGGTCTTCACAATCTTCCTCAAGATTGGGTGGATCTTAAGTGTGCTTTGGCTGATTCAAGCTGATTTCTATCCTCTCCTCACTATTATTCCTGGTAAGTCTTTCCATCTGACTATGAATTCAATAAACTTTGTTGAACTAACTTACTGTCCTCATAATTTAAATACTGAAAAAAAAGGAAGCTGTTGCCATGACTTCTGTTCACAAACTCCATTCCTAACCAAACAATTTTAATGCCAATATCTGAAGTGGAATCAAACTGCGTATAACTCCAACATGTACTTCGGCTCTAAGCTGATATCTATTTCCACATTCTCTCCAGCACCAATCCTGTTCACTATCAACTCCGCAATATCTCAGGTCTCCCATTTTGTCTCAGTCTAGCTGCTGAATAAACCATCATCTGCACCTTTGTTATATCCAGATTCAACTGTTCCTATTCTCTTCCTGCCACAAATAATTTGACTAGAAATGTTGAGTGTTCTCCCTGAAAGGTTCTGACTTCAGCAGAGTCAGTGGGATTGTGATAATATCATTACACTTGCAATCAGAGCCCCAGGCTATTACTGTGGATAGTCAGAGCCATTTCCCCAGGATACTAATCTCAATTACAAGGGGACATAGTTTTAAGGTAAGAAGGGAAAGTTTAAAGGAGATGTGAGACAGCTTTTTTACACCGATGGTGACAGCTACCTGAAATGTGCTTCTGAAAGGTAATGGTGGAGGTGGATACAATAGCAATTTCTTGAATAGGTAGGGAATCGAGGGATATGGACTATGAAAAGATAAAAGGTTTTTCATTTGGAAAGGCATCACGTGTGAGCACAGTCTTGGTGGGCCGAAGGGCCTGTTCCTGTGCTGTACTGTTCGTTATTCATTACTCTCTGTTTCCTCTATAGTTTAGATTAGATTAGATTACTTACAGTGTGGAAACAGGCCCTTCGGCCCAACAAGTCCACACTGACCCATTCTCCTACATTTACCCCTTCACCTGTTTGAGGTTTGGGGGTTCTTTAAAGACGAGCAACAACTGCCAATTTCCGAGCACCATCCGACAACTCATCCGCTTTATCCTCAATTACAATGTCTTCACCTTTGACAACAGGTTCTTCATCCAGACACATGGTTCAACCACGGGGACCAAATTTGCACCCCAATATGCCAACATCTTTAGGCACGTGTCTGAACAAGACTTCTTCTCTACGCAGGACCTCCAACCAACACTATACACCAGGTACATCAACGACATTTTCTTCCTCTGGACCCATGGCGAGGAGTCACTGATAAAACTACACAGTGATATCAACAAGTTTTATCCCACCATCACACTCACAATGGACTACTCTCTACTGTCTCATTTTGGACACATGTATCTCCATCAAGGATGGGCACCTCACTCTACCGCAAACCCACAGATAACCTCACAATGCTACACTTCTCCAGCCTCCACCCAAAACATATTAAAACAGCCAGCCCCTATGGACAAGCCCTACACAGACACAGAATCTGGTCAGATGAGGAGGAGTTGTTTAAAAGAGTTAAATCATCTCCTTGGTACACTGTGCAGTACGTTCTAAGTGCTGAATACAAGTTACTATGCAACTCTTTAGAGGGGCTGAATGGTTTATTCCTGTGCCTCAGTAATAGCCCTGAGAAATTCTGTCAGAGACGTGTTGTGTGACATTACACGGGAGGTAGGAGCACCAGTTGGCCATTCGGTCTGTGCTACACCATTCAGACAGATCAGAGCTGGTCTGACTGTGGCTGAACTCCCTGTCCATCTCTGCTCCCAATAAACATGGGCTTCCTCGACCATCAAGGAGCTACTGAGCTCAGCCTTGAATATCTTCACTGCTCCCTGCAGATGAGAATGCCACAGTTAGCACATCCCTCAGGACAAAGGAGCATCCTCATCTCAATCTGAAATGGGAGCACCCTTGCATTTAAAGTGATTGTCCTTGCACCAAATCACCTCCTACTTATGACATGATGCACAACAAATCAGAACATACGTAGACCATTCCACCCCCTCAAACCTGACCCACATAAGCACTGGCTGTCTAGTTGATCAAATATCTATCAGATTCAGCCTTCACTGCTCTCTGCGCAACACATTATCAGATCCATCCTTATCTCAGTCTGAAATGGAAGAGATCACATTTTCAAACATTCTCCAGTTCCCCTAGTTCGACACACCCAACGTGGGGATCCATCCTCTCAGCATCCACCCTGTCAATTCCCCTCAGGGTCAGTTATGTCTCAATATGATCATGCCTATTTCTGCTGAACTTCAAAGGGTATACATCCAAACTGCGCAACATTTCCACATGGGATGAACCGGTCATCCCAGGAATCAACTGTGTGAGCTGTGTCCGTACACCTTCTCATATAATTAAATTCTTTCTGTGGTAAAGAGATTTTAAAAAGCCCGATACAGTCCTCCAGCTGTGATCTCAGTAAAACTGGGAACAGCTGCAGCAACGCTTCCTTCATGGGTGACTCCTTGTAAGAAACATTAAAATTGAGACAAGAGCCGGAAGACACTTGATTTCTTAAGTCTTAAATAAGGCAACTTTGATTGGTTAAGATTCAGAGATGCCGGTGTTGGACTGGGGTGTACAAAGTTAAAAATCACACAATACCACGTTATAGTCTAACAGGTTTAATTGGAAGCACACTAGCTTTCGGAGCGACGCTCCTTCATCAGGTGATTGTGGAGGGCTCGATCGTAACACAGAATTTATAGCAAAAATTTACAGTGTGATGTAACTGAAATTATACATTGAAAAATTGATTGTCTGTTAAGCCTTTCATCTGTTAGAATACAGTGATAGTTTCACTTCTTTCATGGGTAAATCATAAAACCCTTTTTTTAAAAGTTGCATTCTCGGATTAGCTGTTAACAATGGTGATAGCTAGACAATATGTTGAAGGTGTTGTCCCCCTGTGTTCTCTGTCCATGACCTGATGTTTAGATTGATTCTAATCTAAAAAGTGAGATAACAGAGTTTTACATAAATTCATGCAGTTTTGAGCTCAGAGTTCTACATGAATGTATGTAGCTTTTGAGCAAACTACATGTAGTATATGTGTGCATGTGGGTCTTTGTGCGTGTGCCTGTCTGGGGTGGGGGTTGTGAGTGTGAGAAAGTGTGTTGTGTGTGTGTAGTGAGTGCAGAGTGTCTTAAGTCTGTGAGGGTGTGCAGGTTTGGGAGTATGTGTGTCTATTAGGGTGTGTGTGGGTGTCTGTGTGCGCGTCTGTGTGTACGTGTGTCCGTGTGCATGTGAGGGTGTGTGTGTAGGAATATCTGTGTGTGTGTGTGTGTGTGTGTGTGTGTGTGTGTGTGTGTGTCTGTGTGTGTGTGTGTGTACTGTAATGGTGGTCACCTGTAATGTGACATGAACCCAAGGTCCCGGTTGAGGCCCTCCCTATGGGTACCGAACTTAGCTATCAGCCTCTGCTCGGCCACATTCCTCTGCTGCCTGTCCCGAAGTTCACCTTGGAGGATGGTCACCCGAAGGTCCGAGGCTGAATGTCCTGGACCACTGAAGCGTTCCCCAACTGGGAGGGAACCCTCCTGTCTGTTGATTGTTGTGTGGTGCCCATTCATCCGTGAATAAAATTTGATTAATTTTAAAGTAGCAATGGTTTTTTGTGTGGGAAATCATGTCACACGAACTTGACTGATTTTTTTGAAGAAGTAACAAAGAGGATTGATGAGGGCAGAGCGGTGAACGGGATCCGTGTGGACTCCGTACGGGATCCGTAAGGTGCTTGACAAGGTTCCCCATGGAATACTGGTTAGCAAGGTTACATCATATGGAATACAGGGAGAATGAGCCATTTGAATTGACTCAAAGGCAAGAGGTGGTGGTGTAAGGTTGCTTTTCAGACTGGAGGCCTATGCCCAGTGGTGTGCTCCAAGGATCGGTGTTGAGTCCACTGCTTTTCATCATTTATATAAATGATTTGGATGCAAACGTAGGAGGTATAGTTAGTAAGTTTGCAGGGGGCAACAAAATTGGAGGTGCAGTGGACAGTGAAGAAAGTTTCCTCAGAGTATAATGGGATCTTGATCAAATGGGCCAATGGGCCTAGCAGTGGCTGTTGGAGTTTAATTTAGATAAATACGAGGTGCTGCATTTTGGAAAAGCAAATCAGAGCACATCATATCCACTTAATGGTAAGGGTGTGTTGCCGAACAAAGAGACCTTGGAGTGCAGGTTCGTAGTTCTTTGTAAGTAGAGTTGCAGGCAGATAGGATAATGAAGAAGACATTTGGCATGCTTTCCTTCAATGGTCAGATGATTGAGTATCAGAATTAGGAGGTCATGTTGTGACTGTACAGGACATTGGTTAGGCCACGTGCAATTCTGGTCTCCTTCCAATCGAAGAATGTTGTGAATCTTGAAAGCGTTCAAAAAATATTTCCAAAGATATTGCCAGGATGGAGGATTTGAGCTATAGCGAGAGGCTGAAATAGGCTGGGGCTGTTTTCCCTGGAGCATCAGAGGCTTCTCAAGTTTCATAAAATCACGAGGTGCATGGATCGGACGAAGTCTTTTCCCTGGGGTGAGAGAGTCCCAAATTGGAGGGCATAGGCTTAGAGTAAGAGGGAAAGATATAAAATGGACCTAAGGAGACAACTTTTTCACATAGAGGATGGTGTGTGTATGGAATGAGCTACCAGAGGAAGTAGTGGAGATTGGTACAATTACAGCATTTAAAAGGCATCTGGACGGTTATATGAATAGTAAGGTTTAGAGGGATACAGGCCAGGTGCTGGCAATAGAGACGAGATTAGGTTAGGATATCTGGTTGGCATGAATGTGGTGGACCGAAGGGTTTGTATCCATGCTGTACATCTCTATGACTAAGTGCAGTGTAACAGAGCATTTAGGGCTCCCTTAGTGACAACAAGGGTGTGTTTGCACTGTGGTGATATTTACACTCTAAATCTACACATCTGTACATGACAAACACCTCAACATACAGAGACCAGGAGGGCAATCTGTCAAGACTTGAATTCTTTAACCAGAGACTGTGAGAACGAGAACATTTCTGGGGGACATGGTAGATGGATGTAGCTTCACAAATCAAAACACGTGTATCCTTCAGTTCCTTTGTTAAAAAAAAACTTCCTCATTTAAACTGACTAACTGTCCATTGTCGTTTGTGGAAGAGAGTTCCAAACCTCTCCCATCCTTTGTCTGTCGATGTGCATCCTAACATTCCTCCTGAACGCTCTGGCTCTCATTCTCAGACTGTGCCCCCTTGTTAGAGAATTGCCAGCCAATGGAAATCATTTATCTTTTTCTGTTAATGTCTTGGAGGACTTCACTCAGATCAGCCCTTATCCTTCAAGATCCTTGTGAACACAGGCTTCGTTTGTATATCAAAAAACAGAAATTGTTCAGCAGGTCTGGCAAGCATCTGTGAGAGAGAAAGTAGAGTAAATGTTTCAAGTCCGGAGACCCTTCTTCAGAACTAAGTTGCATGATTTCTCTTCATACCTTCAGAATATATGAAACCAGAACAGATGAGAGAATACTTAATTCAGGACATTCTTCAGCAGCAGTGACTTTGGGAGTCTCTGTCAATGGAAAATTGTACCATGAACGCTGCTCACTGGATTGTTATCACTGTTCTTGCGTCTGGATATGGCTGACCAGTCAATGAGATGGTGACGTTGTTGTTCAAAAGGTAAAACCAGAGAGCAGATCAGCAGCAGATTAAACCAAGTCCAAATGTCTTTATGCCACACCAGGAACACCAATAATAACAAGGATGGTGTCGAACACCTTCTCCACCTGCTGAGTTGGTCAATGCATGTTTCCATGTGAGGTGATCTGTCCCTTCAGGCAGCTGACAAGCTCCTTGTTTGAAACTCTGGGCTGATGCATTCCCAGAGATGCTGCCTTATACTGTCTGAAAGCTCCTTTGGGAGACTGACACGACAGCATTGCTCAGCTTTGTGTCAAAACTCTGACAATGAACAAACTCATTACAATAACAAGTTTAATCCCAATTATGAAGGAGCGTTGCTGTTTAGTATATCATAATGAAATAACAAAAAACAGAACCTGGGATCTCTCAGCAATAATGCTGCCCACACAAATACCGTGAGCCCCGTCACAAGATCACAAATAATTTCAACCAATGCTGCATCGAGCCAGTTTATTCCATGTATGAAAATATATCTCAGAGCTGTTCTTCTGTTCTCTAGAGTAGGAGCTGCCCACTTTAAAAAAGAGCGTTTCACTCACTGATTGAAATATGATTCTTCATACACACTGAATGTGTGCATTGCTGCCGAGGTCAGCATTTATTCCACATCACTAATGGCCCAGGTTCCAGAGGCACATGAAGGGCTTTCCTGGAGGAAGGGGACTGAGTGAACAAGTTAGGCTTCCAACAATGGAGGTATCACTGATGTCACTCTTATTGTCATTCTCCATCCTTCCCAAAGGGGCAACTAGGGACGAGTAATAAACACTGGCCCAGCCAGTGATGCCCACATCCCATCAATGGATAAGAATAAAGTGATAACCCTGGAGGTCCCATCTACCTTATAGGCCCTTGTCTGTATTCATCAGGATCATACCCACGTGTGGGGATAGGTGCCTTTTCCAAACTACAATCATAACCACCGGTATCCCGAGATATATCATGGGGAGTGCAGTTAGGATCACAGCTTGATGTGAGAGGAGCCGAATTCATGGGTGACAGGCTATGGGCATGTGATGGCATGGCCTTATCCTTCACATTTACTTAAGGGTGGTCCCTGTCAATGTCCCCTCTATTTCCACATTATGTGGGAGGAAGATATGATAAGCCATCTAAATACATTTTTTAATATAATTCCGTTAATTTGGACATCATCCTAACTTCGTCACTTGGGATAATTGGAGCCCTTATCACTGAGAGTGTCCTTGCAGTTGCCATTAAACCAGACCTTGGTGAGCTGCTGTAATTGGGGTGGATGGTGGCTCAGTGGTCAGCATTGCTGCCTCACAGCACCAGGGACATGGCTTCATTTCCAGTCTTGGGCGACTGTCTGTGTGGAGTTTGCACATTCTCCCCGTGTCTGCGTGGGTTTCCACCCACAGGCCAAAGATGTGCAGGTTCGGTGAATTGGCCATGCTAAATTGCCAAAGTGATAGGTGCTTTGTCAGGGGTAAATATAGGGTGGGGGAATGGGTCTGAGTGGGTTCCTTTTCAGAGGGCCAGTGTGGACTTGTTGGGCTGAAGAGCCTGTTTCCATATTATAGAGAATGTAATTTAAACTGACAGTGAGAGATATTGGGGTGGGTCTTCTCCTGGAACAAATGTTTACACTATTTGTCACAAATTTGCTGTGGTGCTTTCCCTTGGCTGGCCTGTCTGAACTCCTCCCTCATCCTGTTCCTGCAGATACTGCACAGGGTGTCCCAGCAATAATGACGGTGGGCAACAGAACTGCATTCTGTGGAGTATCTACAGCTCAGAGACCCAGAGATGGAGAGCAGGAGGAAGTCTGTGATTTTGCTCCTCACCGTCTCTTGGAGCTTCATCCTCCTGTTGTTCATCTCTGTTTTAAGTTTCTTACATTATGTTAGTCAAGGAGTCCAGCCTGAAGATTACTCGCTTTTCCTGCATAACTTCACAAAACTTGGTTATATGCTGCACACCCTAAGTTGGTGCACAAACAAGTTTATTTGTGCAGCAACATTATCTCGGTTCAGAGTGAAGATCACTAACACAGCAAAGGAACGACTTACACAAATTCCTTGCATAATGAATAAATAAAACTCCTCAGTTAAGCGACAGGAGGGTCCTGTTGTTCCCGACATGAAACAATTTTTCAAATTCATTCATGGGATGTTGGCATCACTGCCCAGGCCCAGCATTTATTACCCATCCCTAGTTGGCCCTTGAGAAGTTGGTGGTGAACTGCCTTCTTGAACCGCTATTGTCCATGTAGGTCAACCCATAACATTGTTCGGGAAGGAATTCCAGGAATTTGACACAGGGATATATTTCCACTTCAAGATGGTGAGAATCTTGGAAGGCAATTTACACGATATTGTGTTCCCATGTATTTGTTGCCATTATCCGAAATGGAAGTGGCTGTGGGTTTGGAAGGTGCTGTCTGAGGATCTTTGGTGTATATCTGCACTGCATTTGTAGGTGGTACACACTGCTGCTACTGAGCATCTTTGGTGGAGGGAGTGGATATTTGTGGTTGAGGTGCCAATCAAGCAGGTTGCTTTGTCCTGGATGGTGTCAAGTTTCTTGAGTGTTTAATGGAGCTGCATTCATACAGGCAAGTGGAGCATATTCCATCACATCCTACAGAGAGTCCTTATCCCAGTGTAGAGGCAGGTTTGAGCTGGGAACCGGCAGATTCCCCAATTTAGCATAATCCAAAGGAATTGTCGAGGAAAGTGGAATTTCCTACTGGGTAAGTCCTATCAGCTTGGAACCCTCTAAGTGTCCATCAAAAATCAAATTCTTCAGCCGGTACTGATACAGTTAAACAGACGAGTTAATCTGTAAATACTCCACGTCAACCAATCCTTTTCTAATGTCCTAAATAGCGATCTATGAGCTGTTTTGAAGTGAGAAATCATGGTAGGTGATTACATGAAATTATCAGAACCCACTCACCAAAGAAATGGCTGGCCTCGGTTTTTCAGCATCAAGCTTTCAGTTTCTTTGGGCTGCTTATCCATTTCAGTCTCATCTGAAATTTCCTGCCATTGATTACGATGCAGAGATCGAACCTCTCTTTTAATTAAACCAAACACCCAGAGAGTCTTGGTTCACTCTGTAATCTGTTAAAGTAATAAGGACAAAGAACTCTAAAATTCCAATACATTAAGAAAATTATAATTATTTACTTAAAATAATAGTGAACACTAAACAACAACTGTTCACAAATCCAAGTCCCCTTCTTTTACCGACTTATTATCTGACTCCAACTCCACAAAAGTACACTGTTCCAATTATTAAACTGGACACTTATTAAGTATTGCTTTAACTTAATCTCAAGACCAAACAGGTTCCTCTGAATTCAATCCTCTGGCTGCTGATCTCGCTGGGCCATCTTGTTTCTTTTTTGTAATGTGAGAAGGTTTCACAAAAAAAGGTACTTTGGTTAAAATTGTTTTCTAATTTCTTTGAGAGGAAGATGTGAGATGGCCATTTAGCTCTTGGGCTCGACAGCAGTTGTTCGCTATTTGATGGCAGTTGCTCTCCCTCATACTTTCAAAACACCGGGTTTATATAACACCCACGACTCAATAAACTCTTATAATCAGTTTCAAGGTGTCAAAACGATCAAACCAAATGCCATTGGTTTCTGGTATCCTGGGCACAACTTAAACTAATTGGGTAAATTGGAATCGTGGTCAAAACAGCAGCCAAACCTCAAGTAATTGGAACATGCATCTATTTTGGAACAGCTGATCTCTCAGATGGCAGGTGTTGCTGTGCTTAAATTCAAAAAGCACTTTCGATCTTCCAGCCAACATACACTCTATTGGCTTTGGAACAATGTGGATTCGTTGGTTACAGTTCCAGATACAGACTGTACATCCAATTGTACTGTTACCAAAAAACCAGATTCACCAACACTGCAGTCACCCCTCTCCCCCCGACTGATCCCTACCCAACACTGCAATCACCCCCTCTCTGACTGATCCCTACCCAACACTGCAATCACACCCTCCTTGACTGATCCCTACCCAACACTGCAAATACCCCCTCCCTGAATGATCCCTACCCAACACTGCAATCTCCCCCTCCCTGACTGATCACTACCCAACACTGCAATCTCCCCCTCCCTGACTGATCCCTATCCAACACTGCAAATACCCCCTCCCTGAATGATCCCTACCCAACACTGCAATCTCCCCCTCCCTGACTGATCCCTACCCAACACTGCAATCTCCCCCTCCCTGACTGATCCCTAACCAACACTGCAATCACTGACTCCCTGGCTGATCCCTACCCTACACTGCAATCTCCCCTTCCCTGCCTGATCCCTACCCAACACTGCAATCACCCCCTCCATGACTGATCCCTCCCCAATACTGCAATCTACCCCTCCCTGACTGATCCTGACCCAACACTGCAATCTCCCCCTCCCTGACTGATCCCTACCCAACACTGCAATCTCCCCTCCCTGACTGATCCCTACCCAACACTGCAATCTCCCCATCCCAAGGAAAAAGGAACACCTAGAGAGAAAATAGGACCCTTCAAGGACCAAAGTTGACATGTGTGCGCAGAATCGCAGGAGATCTTTCTCCTCTGTGTTGACCTTGGAGAAAGACATGAAGGCTTGGGAACTTGGGGAAGTTAGTGATGATCTCTTGGTGTCAGACCATATCACAGGAGAGGATGTGTTGAATGCATTAGAATGTATGAAGGTGGATAAATCTCCTGGACCTGACCAAACATATCCAACGGCACCTCAAGAGGCGAGGGAAGTACTTGTGGGGTCCCTGCTGATCTTTTTGCGGGTGAGGTCCTGGAAGACTGGAAGACAGCATATGTTATTCAAGAATAGCTGCAAAGATAAACCTGGGAAGTATAGATCAGTAAACCTAACATCTGCGGTAAGTAAGTTACTTGAGAAGATGCTGAGAGATTAGATAGACATGCATTTGGAAATACAACATTTGATTGGGAGTAGTCAGCAAAGCCTTGTGCATGGGAGACCATGCCTCACAAATTTGGCAGCATTCTTTATTGAAGTGATCAATAAGTTTGACGAGGACAGGCCAGTCCATGTAGACTCTACAGATTTCAGGAAGGCCTTTGATAAGGTTCAACATGATAACTTGCTCTGGAAGGTTAGATCGCATGGAATCCAGGGAGCGTTGGCAAGCTGAGTACACACTTGGCTTGATGGTAGGAAGCAGAGAGTAACAGTCAGACTGGAGGCCTGTGACTAGTGGTGTGCCTCAGCGGTCATAGAATCATAGAATCCCTCCTCTGTGGAAACAGGCCCTTCGGCCCAACAAGACCACTGGCCCTCTGAAGATTATTTCACTCAAATCCATTCCCCTACTTTATTACTCTCCATTTACCCCTGAGTAATGCAACTTACTTACACATCCATGAACATTCTCGGCAATTGAATATGGCCAATTTACTTGACCTGCAGATCTTTGGATTGTGGGAGGAAACCGGTGCACCCAGAGGAAACCCACGCAGACATGGGGAGAACGTACAAACTCAGTTGGTGTGGCATGGTGGCTCAGTGGTTGGCACTGCTGCCTCACAGCGCCAGGGACCCGGGTTCGACCCCAGCCTCGGGTGACTGTGTGGAGTTTGCACATTCTCCCTGTGTCTGTGTGGGTTTTCTTTGGGTGTTCTGGTTTCCTCCCCATTCCAAAAATGTGCAGGTCAGATGAAGTGGTCAGGCTAAATTGCCTATATTGCTAGGTGCATTCGTTAAGGGTAAATGTTGGGTCGGGAGAATGTCTCTGGATGGGTTACTCTTCAGCAGGTCGGTGTGGACTTGTTGGGCCAAATGACCTGTTTCCATACTGTAGGAAATCTAACCCGAACAGGATCTAACCCACACAGACCATCCTGTGAGGTTGGAATTGAACCCAGATCCACGGTGCTGTGAGGCAGCAGTGCTAACCACTAAGCCACTGTGCCACTGAGCTGGTCAGTGCTAGGCCCATGGCTGTTTGTTATCTATATCAGTGATTTGGATGAGGATGTTTAAGGCATGATTAGAAAGTTTGCAGATTACACTAAAATAAGTGAGAAAGGTTCTCAGAAATTGCAACAGGGCCTTGATCAGCTGGGGAATTGGGCTGAGAAATGGCAAATGGAGTTTAATACAGACATAGGCGAGATCTTGCATTTTGGAAAGTCACATCAAGACTGGGGTTTCATGGTGAATGGTAGGGCGTGAAGGAGTGTAGTGGAACAGAGGGACCTTGGATTCCAGGAGCACGGTTCTCCGAACTCAGGGAGACAGGGCAGTGAAGAAGGCTTTTGGCACACTGGGCCCTTCATCAGCAGGGCATGGAATATCGAAGTTGGGAAGTTCTGTTGTATTTGTGCAGGATGTTGATGAGGCCGCACTTGGAATATTGTGTTCAGTTTTGCCCACCTTGCTATAGGAATGATGTTATTAAACTGGAAAGAGTGCAGAAGAAACTTACAAGGATGTTGCCAGAACTCAACTAGAGTTATAGAGAGAGGTTGGACAAGCAGGGACATTTTCTTTAGTGTGTAGGAGACTGAAGGGTGTCCTTAAAGAGGTGTATAAGATCATGGGAGGCATGGATAGGGTGAATGCACTCAGTCTTTCTCCAAGGCTTGGAGAATCAAGGATGAAAGGGCATCAGTTTAAGGAGAAAGGGGAAGATTAAAAGGGAAGCTGAGGGACAATGCTTTTCCCCAGAGGGTGGTACACATACGGAATGAACTACCAGTGCAAGTGGTCGAGGAGGATGCATTTAATAACATTTAAAATGCACTTGGACAAATACATGGAGAGGAAAGTATTGGAAGGATATGGGCCAAGTGCAGGGAAACGGGGTTAGTGTGGATGGACCAGTTTGGGCCAAAGAGCCTGTCTCCATGCTGTCGAACTCTATGAACATACCGAAGTGTCCCATCATCCAGAAGCGTCCAAAGCAACACGAACACGAGCCGGTACAAATGTGAAACAGTCCTGCAGAATTTCACAGGAAGCCAGCCTGGCCTTGCAGTGAAGGATTCCTGGTCCAGGAGCTGTGGTGAGATGGCCATAGAGAACTGGGGAAGGAAGCTGGAAAGCTCACTCCACTGCCGATAGCCTAGAGGATCCCTGGCTGGGATAAGGCAGCTGGGATCCGGTCACCCCAGGGAAAACTACAGGTTGTGACAGAGCTAGGTCTCCGACACAATGAGCAGGACAGAAGGTTGCAGGATTCGACTCCAGTTCCAATTGGGAAGAGCCCAATCCAGTGAAAGGAGGGTCTCTGGGGATGGGGAGGCAGCCTCAGGTTACATTAACAATCTGGAAGGACAGTGTATGAGCTCCAAGCAGCTGCATGGGTCCTGTACACCTGCAACAGGAGCAAATACAATCCCTAGGGAACCAGGACTCCTTCCAGAATGGGATAATGTGTGGCTTTGGTGTTCTACCTCCCCAGGGAGATAATGACAGGCCCCACTCTGACACATCCACACCCGCTCACAGATGGGGACTCCCACTGCCTGTCTCCCAGGTAACTGCACCTTTTGCCCCCAGCCCTGAGTCACAGCCGAATTCAGATTCCATGAGTCCTGTGGTTACCCAGTGTAAAGCAGCTTATGGTCTCACTCCGTACACAACAGCCATTCCAGGCACCGAGCTGGTGGGCAGCACCAAAAAGGTCCCGTCTCTGGCACGGATACTGACTGACAGTCTGTCATACACAGAGTGGACGCTGAGGAGCAAACCAAATGAATCGCCATGTGCCTTAGTCCAGCAGGCCATTCAGCCCTCCCTGAGGGCCAACAGCAAGGGAGGGGCATCCATGATGAGATGAAGGCAGCGATCCTCACTGCTCGAGGGCAGGATAAGGCATATCCTGCAGAGGCGCTACATAACTGCAGAACAACAACCAGGGGAATGCTCCCCCCTCCCCCCGTCAGCTTCACCCGGAGACTCTGGGTCCAATTTGAATGGATTTTTGGGGATATGATCTGCACCTCTCTTAGCGATGAGAAACTGGGCCCGACCCTTTGTCTCCCATGTCTCAGAAAGGAGGAGGGACACCTGGGATTCGACCCCTCAATCGCGCCCGTAATGAGGCTTGGGTTCTCTGCTAATTAATTGCTGAATACGAAATAGACTTTAGGGATTTCCACATTGTGTTACAGGAGCTCAGGGACCAGAAGCGATTGGTAGTGTTTCCCCGAGAATGGGTGCATGCTAGTAGGATACCAAGATCCCTGCCTGGACTAGGGGTCATTTTCGGACAGTGATATCCCAGGAAGCCCACCAGGGAGGATTCCTCAGAAACAAAATTAAAAACGGGCTGTGACCAGGAGGGAAGGATCCTCCCCCAGCTTGTCCCACACATACCAGGCTCTCACAATGGACTAGTCACTAAACTCACAGGGAATTCCTTGTTCACGAACATTTATCACAAACTGACACTAATCATTATGAATGTATCAGGGATACAGTAATCAGAGTGGTGTCCTTCCCCATTAAAATAATCATGTTCCCAACTGACCCACCGGATAATGGGACAATGGACAGGGAAATTTGAGGGAAAACACAGAACCCAGAAAAGTAATTAAGAGGCAAAAGAAAAGGGAACTCCTTAATGATTTAGCCACAGTATACGAGTCCACTCCCAGGGCAGGAGTGTTACTGGTCAGGACGCTGACTTGGCTAATTTGGAGAATAAATCAGGATCCTGACCCTCTAATGAGCCTGAGAAAGACTGAACACAGAAAACCCAGAGGAGACCGTGGGACAATTCGTGGAGAATTAGGCTAACCATCACTTAGTGACCAGACTGGAGGGTCACGCCAACACGATTAACCAGATCATCCACGGCCCAATCAGAGATTATGGTGAGCAGTAAAACCACACCCTGTGCAGTAACGTGATGATGGAACAGCTGAGGGAGGAGCTCAGGCAGGCCAACCAAGGGAAAGTCCCATCCCGGGTTAGTGACAAACAGCATCAATATTTGTTCCAGGAGAACACCCACACCAACATCTCTCACTGTCAGTGACAGCAGCTCACCAAGGGCTGGGTTAAGAACAGCTGTAAGGACACTCTCAGTGGGACACCTGGGCTTGGTATGAGGGATTCCACTTACCCCAAGTGACCAAAGTTAGGATGAAGTCCAAATTAACGGAGTTGTATAAAAAAGGTATTTGGATGGGCGACCATGATTACCTCCCACTTACTGTGGAGACAGAGGGAACATAGACTGGGACCATACTTACGTAAATGGGAAGGACCAGGTCATACCATGACATTCCCATAGCCTGTTATCCAAGAATTCGGCTCCTCTCACATCGGCTGTGGTCCTAACCGCACTCACCTTGATATATCTCGGGATCCCGGTGGTTAGGATTGCAGGCTGTAACAAATGTGTACGATCATGGTGAATAATGCCTGGACACACCCTCCAGGGGCTGGAAGGTAGATGGAACTCCCCGGGTGATCACCTTAGTTTCATTCATTTGCAGTGTTTGAGTGTTCCTGGCTGGGCCAGTATTGATTGCCTGCCCATAGTTGCCATTACGACAGATTGGCCATATTAAATTTCCCATTGTGTCAAGGGATATTCGGGCCAGTTGGAATAGACATCGGAAATGTAGGGTTTCAGGGATATCATCGAGGGAGTGGGTCTGAGTTGGATTCTCTTCAGAGGGTCATTGTGGACTCAATGGGCCGAACGGTCTGATTCTGTTCTGTCAAGATTTTATGATATCACTTATCAGCTATAAGTCTTAGGGTGTAGGTTTGCTCGGTGATAGGTTTGATATCCAGACGTTTCGTTACCTGGCTGGGTAGCATCATCAGTGGCGACCTCCAAGTGAAGCGATAAGACCATCGGTTTGGAAAACGTACACAATGGCTTTTGCACAGACAGGTGGCTACTCTGACAACAAGCATAACCAGCTTTTAAAGTTAGGTTTGTAATTTATTGCATAAGATTCTTTTCTTTCCTTTCAAGTGGATGAGTTGGGGGAGATGTCACAAACTCCTGGCTAAAACACAGATAGACAGCCAAGGTTTATTGGCCAAGGAAATCTCCCAAATCACACCAGGCACGGTGCAAACACAGCATAATGTAAAAGGCAACGGTTATTCTGGACAGACGTATACCCCAAACAAATGAGGGCCCAGACAGGAAGGCACCGGGTCCTGCTACACAAAGAAACTAACAGCAACAAGCCATCCAAATGATTGGCAATGCTTCAAACTATTAACGGATTCTCCTAATTGGCCAGAAGAATAGAAAGTTCCTGAAAACCATCCAGAAATGAACAAAAACAGGGTTTATCTGCAGACTGATTGCCTGAATCTCTGGAGGCCTTCTGAGGAGACCAGCATGGCAAGAGACAGAGACCATCTGACCATCCAGAGAGAGAGAGGAAGAGAGAAAAGAGTTTCACAGACACAGAAGCAGAACCAGAGAGAGAGAGAGAGAGAGAGACAGGCTGAAGCAAAACACAGGGGCATGGGAGAGAGGGAATGTGAAAATCCATTGAGAGAGAGAGTTGGAACCAACTGGAATAACAAGTGTCACCCCTACAGTCTGTCCATGTTTTAACTCCTCAGTCTTAGTCTGACTTCCCCTTCTCTCCCCCTCTCTGTCCCCTCTCTCTCTGTCCTTCTGTCCCTCTCTCTCACACATACACACTCTTTCTCTCACTCTCTCTCACTCTCCCTGTCTCTCTCTGCCTCTCTTTCTCCCAACCCCCTTCTCCATCCCCACTCTCTCCATTTCTGTCTCTTTTTCTCACCCTCCCTTTCTATTTTTCGCTATGTCAGCCCGGAAAGATCTCACCCAATTTTGTACCCCCTCAAAAACAGTATGCCCTTCATTTTCATTGTCCTCCCCAATTTATTCCCGTTCCCGAATATCTTCCCTCCAAAATAATTGCCTCACCAAAGTAGCCCCCCTCAAATATTTTGCTGCCCCCAACATTGCTGTGAGCCCTGGGGCAGAGGGAAATGAGTGGAAAAGTGTGGAGCTGGAAAAGCCCAGCAGGTCAGTCCTGAACCATCGACTCTCCTGGCTGACCCGCTGTGCTTCCGCAGCTCCACAATTTGTAACTCTGACTTTCCAGCATCTGCAGTCTTCACTTTCTCACACAGGTAAATGAGTCTGGGCTGACTGACTGGCCTGTGGCTGTTTTAATGCACAGCAAGATCCCAGTCCCAGAATTATAGAAGGCATGTATCACAGATGGAGTCCTTTCTGCCCATACACCCCCCCAACCCCCCATTAAATGATCCTGGTCCTGTTCCGGATCCTCAGGATTGTCCCCTGAATGGCCTCATTGACTATCCTTTCTGTGGAGACCTCTTCTTCGTGTTGTGGTTCTGTTCGCCGAGCTGGGAATTTGTGTTGCAGACGTTTCGTCCCCTGTCTAGGTGACATCCTCAGTGTTTGGAAGCCTCCTGTGAAGCACTTCTGTGATCTTTCCTCCAGCATTTATACAGGTTTGTCTCTACCGCTTCCGTTTGTCAGTTCCAGCTGTCCGCTGCAGTGGCTGGTATATTGGGTCCAGGTCGATGTGTTTGTTAATCACATCTGCCTGGACTCAATATACCAGCCATTGCAGCGGACAGCTGGAAATGACAACCAGAAGCAGTAGAGACAAACCACTACAAATGCCGAAGGAACCAACACATAAGCGCTACACAGGAGGCTCCCAGGCACTGAGGATGTCACTGAGATAGGGGACGATACGTCTGCAACACAAATTCCCAGCTCGGCGAACAGAACCATAACAACGAGCACCCGAGCTACAAATCTTCTCACAAACTTTGAACACCTCTTCTCCATCCTGTTTCAGACTTTGCGTCTCATGCTGTCCCTCCCTCAATCTCTCTGTCTCTCACAGCAGCCCCTCCTTTCTCCACCAACCCCAAAACCCCATCAAACAGTCCCCCGTCTCTTTTGTCCCACTCCCCCCCGTCTCCCAATCTCCCCCTTCCCATGTAGACCCACAGCTCCTGGGCTGGAGGACATGATGCAGAGACTAACACACCTTTTGACTGACTGCTGTCATGCACAGAAAGATCCCACTATGCAACCATTCCCCAGCCACACACACTGTCCTTCTCCCTCCATATGTGTCCTTCTTCCTCTCCCTGTTTCTCACTGCCCATCTCTCTCTCTCTCCTCAATTACTCCATCCCCACTCTCTCGATGTCTCTCTTTCTCTTTTTGTCACCCTCCCCTTCTCTTTTTCTTCATTTCAGACTCAATGAGAAAAGTACTTTTATGTCCCTTACACTAACCCCCTCCCCACAGTCGGGGTAACATTCGGGAGAGACCAGGAAAAGGTTGATCCCCCGCATTAACTGTACAGCATCCAGCGACACAGAGACAAACTCTTCCCATGTCCCTTCCCCAGTCACTGGGACAGGGGTCTAGGGAGACAGAGGGAGAGAAACTACAAGAGAGAAAGAGAGATGGGTAGACAGACAGTGAGAGGGAGGGAGAGAACAAGAGAAATACGGGCAGGCAGAGTGTTGGAGAGAAAGTGAGAAGAACTGAAAAAGAGCACGAGAGAGGCAGAGAGAGAAAGGGAGAGAGAGAGAAAAAAACCCCAGGAAGAGAAATACAATGTCAGACAGATACAAGGGGGAAAAGGGGAGGCAAAGACAGGGAGTGAAGGTCAGACAGACAGCAAGAGAGAAATCCCAGGGAGAGATATAGGACAGAGAGAGAGAGAGGAGTCGCAGCAGGAGCATAGAGCTGAGAGAGTGGAGTGGGGGGTGGGGGTGGGGGGCTGCTACGATGCAACGAGAATGATTTACAGACAAGAATAGCAAGATCCCCCAGAGCTGAGAGAAAGATGCAGAGAGAGATGAGCAAGGTGTTGGTTTTGTGGAAGATTGAATGATTAAACATTCCTGAAAAACATGATGGGGTGTGAAAGGGGCAGAGTGTTGGAGGAAGGGAATCTTCAGGGAAATGGCAACAGGGCAGAGATATGAAGGATGTTGTGAGATAGGGATTGAAGGAAAGATGTGGGAGAGATACCTGGGAACACAGAAATATACATAAGAGCTCTCATGGGAGTGGGAAGCAGTGAGATCAGTAGGATCAGACTGTGCAGCTGCCCTCTCTCGCATTTTGCGCCTTTGTCACTCCTCATTGTAGAGCTCGCCCCTTGTGGTAAAATTCCGACAGACAGCCTGAATCCCACAATGTGTGTGTGTGTGCGTGTGTGTCTGTGCGTGTGTGTGTGTTTGTCTGTGTGTGTCTGTGTGTATGTGCGGGTGTGTGTGTGTGTCTATGTGTGTGTCTGTGTGTGTGTGTGTGTGTGTGTGTGTTTGTCTGTGTGTGTCTGTGCGTGTGTGTGTGTTTGTCTGTGTGTGTCTGTGTGTATGTGCGGGTGTGTGTGTGTGTCTATGTGTGTGTCTGTGTGTGTGTGTGTGTGTGTTTGTCTGTGTGTGTCTGTGTGTGTCTGTGCGTGTGTGTGTGTTTGTCTGTGTGTGTCTGTGTGTATGTGCGGGTGTGTGTGTGTGTCTATGTGTGTGTCTGTGTGTGTGTGTGTGTGTGTGTGTGTGTGTCTGTGTGTGTGTGTGTTCACTCTCTCTGGTTCCAGCTTCTGTCTGATGATCCCGTATAGCAGAATAATTTGATTCTCTGTCTCTGTACTGTCCGGGTTTCAGCTCCCAAATTAAATGTTGAATCATCCACGATCCTATTGAATAGCAGAGCAGGCTCAAGGGGCTGAATGGTCTCCTCCTGTTCCTATTTCGGATGGTCTTCTGTCCTTAACACTACCTCCCAGCTCTTGGCCCCCACACTGGAGGTTATGACTCCACAAGGCCCTGATCTGTAGAGTGTTGCACCCTTCCGTGAGTCTCGGAGGGAACCATCCTGATTTGGATTGGAGTTGCAGCCTCTCAGTGAGAAGTGAAATCTCCTTGAGGTTCCCGTCAGTCTCTCACTGTAAGGTGGAGCAGGCCAGTCCCGGGGAAGCAAACAGCAGGCCAGGTCTGCAATGTCCTCCAGCTCCATTTCAGAAGGCCACATGGGAGGGGCTTGTTTCCTTCATCAGCTTCCCGTGCTCTCCCTTCTGGGTTAGGGTGGGGGCCGAATGGCCTTGCTCGTGGCTCCTATTGAGGTTCAGGCTGGCAATGATTGGGTTATACAGGGCATGCCCCTGGAGTGAGGTCGGTCAGCTCAGTTGGCTGGACAGTTGGTTTATAATACAGAGTAAAACCAATACCGTGTGTTCTCTTCCCACACCAGCTGGGGTTACTCTGAAGGACTCTCCTTCCCAACCTCTCCCCTCAGCTGGGCCCTGGTGACCCTCTGATCAAATCCCCACCAGACCCCGCTCTGTAATGAGGAGCTGTCCCATGCTCTGGTAAGACTATGGTGACATTACATTGGTTTGTACCTGGAGCACTGTGTGCAGGACTAGTCACTGCATTGTCAGAGGGATGTTAGTGTGTGGGGAAGGTTTACTGGATGAATCCCCACTGGAATGAACAGCACTCTCTTTACCCCAGTTAAGCCACCCTGACAGATTTTGCGTCTTTGGAGACTGTAAATATATGGCTTACTCGACAAACAGAAGGCTGAGTGCGACTGTGAATGTATTCAGCATTCAGAAGCCTGTGGAGACACTGCGTAACTCATGCAAGGGGGCGGTCACGTGACGTTCCGTTTCGCGGCCGGAAGAGTGCGAGGCGGTCACGTGACATTCCGTTTCGCACCCCGAGGAGGTCACGTGATGCTCCGTTTCGCGGGCAAAAGAAGCTCACGTGGGGTCAGACATCCGGGAATGCGAGGAGGTGGGGAATGGAGTCAGATCAACAGCTAATCAGAAGATAATTCTACCTCAGCATTTGTATGACCTTTTTCATTGTATAAAAGATTGGGTCAGAGACAGAACGGGGTCTTACTTTTTGAACTGGCACACTGGGTAGTTTGTCAGGGACTAAAAGGTTTAGACCCAGAGCTCTGAATGCTTTATCCACTTACTGTTTAAAATAAATTAAGAGTATGAGACTGAATATCTTCTCCTATTGCTTCATTTTAAAGAACACGCAGGACTCGACTCGGTTGGTAAGTTGGTAGATTTAGCCAAAAGTCTTACAAGACACAAGGACCAATTCACCTGCAACAGCAGCTGGATTTTATATTCATGAGCACCCAATAAGATTGGCGAGTTTACACACACACACACACACACACACACACACACACACACACACACACACACACACACTATCTCTCTCACACACACAGAGGTATGGTCTCTCTCTCTCTCTCACACACACACAGAGAGAGTCATTGTCTTATTCTCTCTCTCTCTCTCTCTCTCTCACACACACACACACACACAGAGGCATGGTCTCACTATCTCTCTCTCCCTCACACACACACACACACAAACACACACACACACACAGGCATGGTCTCTCTCTCTCTCTCTCTCTCTCTCACACACACACACACACACACACACACACACAGACAGAGGCATGGTCTCACTATCTCACACACAGAGCAATGGTCTCACTCTCTCTCTCTCTCTCTCTCTCGCTCTCTCTCACACACACACACTCTCACACACACATACACAAAGGACCCTGCCACAAACAGGCTCTCTCATAAACACAGACACACGCTCTCTCAAACACAAACACAGACACACTCTCACACACATATACACACAGGCACAACTCTCTCACACAGAGACACACTCAAGCACACGCTATATCTCTCACACACATACACACAAAGACACACGCTCCCTCAAACCCAAACACAGACACACGCTCACACACACATACACACAGGCACAACTCTCTCTCACACACACACAGACACTCTCTCACGCGCACACAGACACACTCTCTCTCAATCAGACACACTCTCTCTCACACACACATACACACACTCCCTCTCATTTACACACGCACTCTCTCACACACACACACTCTTATTCTCTCTCACACACACTCACTCTCATGCACACAGACACACTCTCTCTCACACACACACTCTCTGTCTCTCACACACTCGCAGACACTCTCTCTCACACACACTCTCTGTCTCTCACCCACACAGACATTCTCTCTCACACACATACTTACAGATGAACATACAGACACACGATCCCTCAAACACACACAGACACACTCTCTCACACACACATAAACACACAGTTACTCTCTCTCTCACACACATACACGCGCAGAGACACACTCCCCCAAACACACTCTCTCTCACACACACACACGGACACACACTCTCTCTCACACACAGACGCTCTCACTCACACAAACATAAACACACAGTTACACTCTCTCTCACACACACATACACACGCAGACACACGCTGCCTCAAATATGCATAGACACACTCTCTCTCACACACACGGACACCCACTCTGTCTCACACACACTGACACACACACTCTCTCTCACACACAGACACACTCACTCTCACACACATATGCACACAGATACACACTCTCTCACACACACATACAAACTCTTTCTCACACAAGACACACTGTCATACACACACAGGGAGACACACAGACACACACACACATAGACACACAGACACATTCTCTCACAAACACAAACACACTCACACACACATACACACAAACACACTCTCTCTCACACACATACACACTCTCTCACACACACCCTCACTCACACACATGCACACAGAGACACACACACCCTCAAACACACACAGCCACACACTCTCACATGAACATTCACATTCTCTCTCATGCACATATACAGACACACAGAGATACACATGCATCCACGCTTTCACACACACAAACACGGGCAGTCTCTCTCTCTCTCTCTCTCTCTCTCTCTCTCTCTCTCTCTCTCTCACACACACACACACACACACACACACACACACAGACACATACACACACACACACACACACACACATACATACACACACACACACACACATACAGCTGTAAAGGCATGGTTGAGGTATTGCTGGAGAAATGATTTCTCCGAGGACTGAACCCTGACCTCACATGATGACTGCTCCAGGGAGACAGACAGCAGCTACAGATGGACTTGTTGGATCTTCCTGTGCACCATCACGTGCATCGACAGCATTAGTCTGTTTGGGTGCCTGCTTTTCTAAAACGTCTCCAAGCAACAAGTAACAATAGATTGATGAAAGTTTTTCCCCAAACCATGTTTCAGACACATGCTGCTGTTATTTTTCACGGATTGTTTAAAATGATCTGAATCTTCTGAAATGGGGAGTGGCTTCCATTTCAAATTACGACACCAGAGTGCCTCGGGGACACTGAGGAAATGATCAGGAAATAACATCTGTTCCTTTCAATTCTCTGCACTCTGTACCACCTCAGACAGTTCTCCCTCAATACTTCAGAAAGTGCTCCCTCAATATCTCAGAATGTGCTCCCTCAGTACCTCAGGCAGTGCTCCCTCAATACCTCAGAAAGTGCCCCCTCAATAGCTCACCTAGCTATCCCTACGTACCTCAGATAGTACTCGCTCAATTCCTGAGATAGTGCTTCCTCAATACCTCAGAAAGGGCTACCTCAGTACCACAGATCGTGCTCCCATAATACCTCAGAAAGTGCTCCCTCAGTACCTCAGAAAGTGCTCCTTCAGTAGCTCAGACAGTGCTCCCTCAGTACCTCAGAAAGTGCTCCCTCAGTACCTCAGAATGTGCTCCCTCAATACCTCAGAAAGTGCTCCCTCAGCACCTCAAAAAGGGCTCATCCAATACCTCAGACAGTGCTCCCCCAATACCTCAGAAAGTACGCTCTCAGTACCTCAGAAAGTGTTCCCTCAGTACCTCAGACAGTGCTCCCTCAATACCTCAGAAAGTGCTCCCTCAGCACCTCAAAAAGGGCTCATCCAATACCTCAGACAGTGCTCCCCCAATACCTCAGAAAGTACGCTCTCAGTACCTCAGAAAGTGTTCCCTCAGTACCTCAGACAGTGCTCCCTCAATACCTCAGAAAGTGCTCCCTCAATGCCACTGAAAGTGCTCCCTCAATACCTCAGAATGTGCGCCCTCTATACCTCACATATTTCTCCCTCAATAACTCAGAAAGTGTTTCCTCAATATCTCAGATAGTGCTCCCTCAATATCTAAGATAGTTCTCCCTCATACCTCAGATAGTGCTTCCTCAGTGCGTCAGAAATTGCTACCTCAATACCTCAGAAAGTGCTCCTTCAATACCTCAGAAAGTGCTCCCCCAATACTTCAGAAAGTGCTCCCCCAATACCTCAGAACTAGCTCCGTGAATACCTCAGAGATTTCTCCCTCAATGCCTCAGAAAGTGCTCCCTCAATATCTCAGACAGCACTCGCTCAATATCTCAGATAGTTCTTCCTCAATACATCAGATAGTGCTCCCTCAATACCTCTGAAAGTGCTCCCTCAATACCTCCGAAAGTGCTACCTCAATACCTCAGAAAGTGCACCCTCAATACCTCAGAAAGTGCTCCCTCAGTACCTCCGAGAGTGCTTCCTCAATACCTCAGATAGTTCTCCCTTAGTACATCAGAAAGTGCTCCCACAATATCTCAGAAAGTGCTCCCTCAGAATCACAGAAATTGCTCCCTCAGTACCTCAGATAGTGCTCCGTCAATACCTCAGATAGTTCTCCCTCTGTACCTCAGATAATGCTCCCTCAGTACCTCAGATAGTGCTTCGTCAGAACCTCAGAAAGTGCTGCCTCAATACCTCAGATTGTGCTTCCTCAATACCTCAGAAAGTGCTTCTTCAGTACCACCGATAATGCTACCTCAATACCTCAGAGTGTGATCCCTCAATACCTCAGTTAGTGCTCCCCGATACCTTAGATAGTTCTCCCTCAATACCTCAGAAAGTGCACCCTCAATACCTCAGATAGTGCTCTCTCAGTTCCTCAGAGAGGGCTCCCTCAATACCTCAGATAGTGTTCCTCAATACCTCACAAAAATCTCCCTCAATACCTCAGAGAATGCTCCCTCAGTACCTCAGGCAAATGCTTGCTCAATACGTCAGAAAGTGCTCCCTCAGTACCTAGAGAGTGCTTCCTCAGTACATCAGAAAGTGCTTCCTCAATACCTCAATAAGTGCTCCCTCAATACGTGAGATATTGCACCCTCAATAACTCAGAAAGTGCTCCCTCAATATCTCAGATAATGCTCCCCAATACCACAAATAGTGCTCCCTCAATACCTCAGATAGTGCTCACTCAATACCTTAGAAGGTGCTCCCTCAATATATCAGACAGTGCACACTCTGTACTTCAGGCAGTGCTTCCTCACTACTCAGACATTGCTCCCTCAATACGTCGGACAGTGCTTCCATAATACGTCAGAAAGTGCTCCCTCAGTACCTCAGATCGTGCTTCCGCAATACCACATTAAATCCTCGCTCAATACCTCAGAAGGAGCTCCCCCAATACCTCAGATAGTGCTCTCTCAATACCTCAGTAATTGTTCCCTCAATACCTCAGAAAGTGCTCCCTCAATACCCCAGAAAGTGCTCCCTCAGTACCTCAGATAATGCTCCATCAGTATGTCAGATAATGCTTTCTCAGTACCTCAGATAGTGCTTCCACAGTACCTCAGACAGTGCTCCCTCAATACCTCAGAAAGTGCTCCCTCAGTACCTCAGATCATGCTCGCTCAGTCCCTTAGAGAGTGCATCATCACCATCTCAAATAGAGCTTCCTTAATACCTCTAAAAGTTCACCCTTAATACCTCAGAAATTGCTCACTCAATACCTCAGAAGGTGCTCCCTCAGTGCCACAGATAATGCTCACTCTATCGCTCAGATAGTGCTTCCTCAATATCTCAGAAGGTGCTCCCTAAATACCTCCGAATGTGCTGCCTCAATACCTCAGATAGTGCTCCCTTTAAACCACAAAAAGTGTTCCCGCAATACCTCCGATAGTGCTTTCTCAATACCTCAGAAAGTGCTCCCTCAGTACCTCAGATAATGCTACCTCAGTATGACAGATAATGCTCCCTCAATACCTCAGATAGTGCTCCCTCAATACCTCAGATAGTTCTCCCTCAGTACCTCAGAAAGTGTTCCCTCAATACCTCAGATAGTGCTCTCTCAGTTCCTCAGAGAGGGCTCCCTCAATACCTCAGAATGTGCTCCCTCAAAACATCAGATAGTGCACACTCTGTACTTCAGGCAGTGCTTCCTCACAACTCAGAAATTGCTCCCTCAATATGTCGGACAGTGCTTCCTTAATACGTCAGAAAGTGCTCCATCAGTACCTCAGATAGTGCTTCCTCAATACCTCAGATAGCACTCGCTCAATAACTCAGAGGGAGCTCCCGCAATACCTCAGATAGTGCTCTCTCAATACCTCAGTAATTGCTCCCTCAATACCTCAGAAAGTGCTCCCTCAATACCTCAGATAGTGCACCCTCAATACCCCAGAGAGTGCTCCCTCAGTACCTCATATAATGCTCCATCAGTGTGTCAGATAATTCTTTCTCAGTACCTCAGATAGTGCTTCCTCAGTACCTCAGAAAATGCTCCCTCAATACCTTAGATAGTGCACCCTCAATATCTCAGAAAGTGCTTCCTCAGTGCCACAAAAAGTGCTCCCTCAGTACCTCAGATAATGCTCCATCAAATGTCAGCTAATGCTTTCTCAGTACCTCAGATAGTGCTTCCACAGTACCTCAGAAAGTGCTCCCTCATACCTCAGAAAGTGATCCCTCAATACCTCAGAAAGTGCTCCCTCAGTACCTCAGATAATGCTCCCTCAGTACCTTAGAGAGTGCATCATCACCATCTCATATCGTGCTTCCTCAATACGTCTAAATGTTCACCCTTCATACCTCAGAAAGTGCTCCCTCAACACCTCAGAAGGTGCTCCCTCAGTGCCACAGATAATGCTCCCTCAATAGCTCAGATAGTGCTTCCTCAATATCTCAGAAGGTGCTCCCTCAATACCTCAGAATGTGCTCCCTCAATACCTCAGATAGTGCTCCCTTTAAACCACAAAAAGTGTTCACACAATACCTCAGAAAGTGTTCCCGCAATACCTCCGATAGTGCACCCTCAATACCTCAGAAAGTGCTCCCTCAGTACCTCAGATAATGCTCCCTCAGTACCTCAGATAGTGCTTCCTCAATACCTCAGAAAGTGCTCCCTCAGTACCTCATGGATTTATGGAGCAGCTGGTGCTGGAGCCGACCAGGGATAAGGCGATTCTGGATCTGGTATTGTGTAACGAGCCAGAATTGGTCAGTGACCTCGAAGTGAAGGAGCAATTGGGAAGTAGTGACCATAATACAATAAGCTTCAATCTGCAATTTGAGAGGGAATGGGTACAATCGGAAGTGACAATATTTCAGTTGAATAAAGGGAGATATGGAGCTATGAGGGAGCAACTGGCCAAAGTTCAATGGTGCAATACCTTAACAGGGAAGACCGTGGAGGAACAATGGCGGATATTTCTGTGTATAATGCAGAAGTTGCAGGATCAGTTCATTCCTAAAAGGAAGAAAGATCCCAGGAGGAGACATGGGCGGCCGTGGCTGACGAGGGAAGTAAAGAAACATATAAAGTTAAAAGAGAAAAAGTATAACTTAGCGAAGATAAGTGGGAAAACTGAGGACTGGGAAGCTTTCAAAGAACAACAGAGGATTAGTAAGAAGGAAATACGCAGAGAAAAAATGAGGTACGAAGGTAAACTGGCCAAGAATATAAAGGAGGATAGTAAAAGCTTTTTTAGGTATGTCCAAGGCAAAAAAATGGTTAGGACAAAAATTGGGCCCTTGAAGACAGAAACAGGGGAATATATTACTGGGAACAAAGAAATGGCAGAGGAATTAAATGGGTACTTCAGATCTGTGTTCACTGGGGAAGACACAAGCAACCTCCCTGAGGTAACAGTGGCTGAAGGATCTGAACTGAAGGGAATTTATATTTGCCAGGATTTGGTGTTGGAGAGGCTGTTAGGTCTGACGGTTGATAAGTCTCCGGGACCTGATGGCCTGCATCCCAGGGTACTGAAGGAGGTGGCTCGGGAAATCGTGGATGCGCTGGTGATTATTTTCCAGACTTCAATAGAATCGGGGTCGGTTCCTGAGGATTGGAGGGCGGCTAATGTTGTGCCACTTTTTAAGAAGGGTGGGCGGGAGAAAGCAGGAAATTATAGACCAGTTAGTCTGACCTCAGTGGTGGGAAAGATGCTGGAGTCTATTATAAAGGATGAAATTACGGCACATCTGGATAATAGTAACAGGATAGGACAGAGTCAGCATGGATTTATGAAGGGGAAATCATGCTTGACTAATCTTCTTGAATTTTTTGAGGATGTAACTCAGAAGATGGACGAGGGAGATCCAGTGGATGTAGTGTACCTGGACTTTCAGAAAGCTTTTGATAAAGTCCCACACAAGAGGTTAGTGAGTAAAATTAGGGCGCACGGTATTGGGGGCAAAGTACTAGATTGGATAGAGAATTGGTTGGCTAATAGGAAACAAAGGGTAGTGATTAACGGCTCCATTTCGGAATGGCAGGCAGTGAACAGTGGGGTACCGCAGGGATCCGTGCTGGGACCGCAGCTTTTTACAATATATGTAAATGATATAGAAGATGGTATCAGCAATAACATTAGCAAATTTGCTGATGATACAAAGCTGGGTGGTAGGGTGAAATGTGATGAGGATGTTAGGAGATGACAGGGTGACCTGGACAAGTTGGGTGAGTGGGCAGATGCATGGCAGATGCAGTTTAATGTGGATAAATGTATGGTTATCCACTTTGGTGGCAAGAACAGGAAGGCAGATTACTACCTCAATGGTATCAAATTAGGTAAAGGGGCTGTTCAGAGAGATCTGGGTGTTCTTGTCCACCAGTCAATGAAGGCAAGCATGCAGGTACAGCAGGTCGTGAAGAAGGCTAATAGTATGCTGGCCTTCATAGTATAGAAGCAAAGAGGTGCTTCTGCAGCTGCACAGGGCCCTGGTGAGACCACACCTGGAGTACTGTGTACAGTTCTGGTCTCCAAATTTGAGGAAAGACATTCTGGCTATTGAGGGAGTGCAGCGTAGGTTCACGAGGTCAATTCCTGGAATGGCAGGATTGCCTTACACGGAAAGACTGAAGCAACTGGGCTTGTATACCCTTGAGTTTAGAAGACTGAGAGGGGATCTGATTGAAACGTATTGGATTATGAAAGGATTGGACACTCTGGCAGGAGGAAACATATTTCCACTGATGGGGGAGTGCCGAACCAGAGGACACAACTTAAAAATACGGGGTAGACCATTTAGGACAGAGATGAGGAGAAACTACTTCACCCATTGAGTGTTGGCTGTGTGGAATGCTCTGCCCCAGAGGGCAGTGGAGGACCAGTCTCTGGATTCATTTAAGAAAGAATTGGATAGAGCTCTTAAAGATAGTGGAGTCAAGGGTTATGGAGATAAGGCTGGAACAGGATACTGATTGGGAATGATCAGCCATGATCATATTGAATGGCGTTGCAGGCTCGAAGGGCTGAATGGCCTACTCCTGCATCTATTGTCTATTGTCTATTGTCTCAGAAAGTGCACCCTCAATACCTCAGATAGTACTCCCTCAATACCTCAAATAGTTCTCCCTTAGTACATCAGAAAGTGCTCCCTCAATATCTCAGAAAGTGCTCCCTCAGAACCTCAGAAAGTACTTCCTCAATACCTCAGATATTTTTCCCTCAGTACCTCAGAAAGTGCTCATTCAATACCTCAGATAGTGCTCCCTCAATACTTCAGATATTTCTCCCTCAATACCTCAGAAAGTGCTCCCTCAAAACATCAGATAGTGCACACTCTGTACTTCAGGCAGTGCTTCCTCACAACTCAGAAATTGCTCCCTCAATATGTCGGACAGTGCTTCCTTAATACGTCAGAAAGTGCTCCCACAGTACCTCAGATAGTGCTTGCTCAATACATCAGATAGCACTCGCTCAATATCTCAGAGGGAGCTCCCCCAATACCTCAGGTAGTCCTTCCTCAATACCGCAGTAATTGCTGCCTCAATACTTCTGAAAGTGCTCCCTCAGTACCTCAGAAAGTGCTCCCTCAGTACCTCAGATAGTTCTTCCTTTAAACCACAAAAAGTGTTCACGCAATACCTCAGAAAGTGTTCCCGCAATACCTCCGACAGTGCACCCTCAATTCCTCAGAAAGTGCTCCCTCAGTACCTCAGATAATGCTCTCTCAGTATGACAGATAATGCTCCCTCAGTACCTCAGATAGTGCTTCCTCAATACCTCAGAAAGTGCTCCCTCAATACCTCAGATAGTTCTCCCTTAGTACATCAGAAAGTGCTCCCTCAATATCTCAGAAAGTGCTCCCTCAGTACCTCAGAAAGTACTTCCTCAATTCCTCAGATAGTTCTCCGTCAGTACCTCAGAAAGTGCTCCAACAGTACCTCAGATAGCGGTCCCTCAATACCTCAGACAGTTCTCCCTCAGTACCTCAGATAGTGCTTCGTCAGAACCTCAGAAAGTGCTGCCTCAATACCTCAGAATGTGCTCCCTCAATACCTCAGATAGTTCTCCGTTTAAACCACAAAAAGTGTTTACGCAATACCTCAGAAATTGTTCCCTCAATACCTCCGATAGTGCACCCTTAATTCCTCAGAAAGTGCTCCCTCAGTACGTCAGATAATGCTCCCTAGGTACGACAGATAATGCTCCCTCTGTACCTCAGATAGTGCTTCCTCAATACCTCAGAAAGTGCTCCCTCAATACATCAGATAGTGCACACTCGGTACTTCAGGCAGTGCTTCCTCACAACTCAGAAATTGCTCCCTCAATATATCGGACAGTGCTTCCTTAATACGTCAGAAAGTGCTCCCTCAGTACCTCAGATAGTGCTTCCTCAATACCTCAGTAATTGCTCCCTCACTACCTCAGAAAGTGATCCCTCAATTCCTCAGATAGTGCTCCTTCAATACCTCATATAGTGCTCCCTCAACACCGTAGCCAGCGCACCTTCTGTACCTCAGAAAATGCTCCATCAATACCTCAGATAGTACACCCTCACTACCTCAGAAGGTGCTCCCTGAATAACTCAAAAAGTGCTACCTCCATACCACAGAAAGTGCTCCCTCAATTCCTCGGAAAGTGCTCCCCCAATACCTCAGAAAGTGCTCCCCCAACACCTCAGAACTAGCTCCGTGAATACCTCAGAGATTTCTCCCTCAATGCCTCCGAAAGTGCTCCCTCAATATCTCAGATAGCACTCGCTCAATATCTCAGATAGTTCTTCCTCAATACATCAGATAGTGCTCCCTCAATACCTCTGAAAGTGCTCCCTCAATATCTCCGAAAGTGCTCCCTCAGTACCTCAGAATGTGCACCCTCAATACGTCAGAAAGTGCTCCCTCAATACCTCCGAGAGTGCTCCCTCAATGCCTCAGATAGTTCTCCCTTAGTACATCAGAAATTGCTCCCTCAATATCTCAGAAAGTGCTCCCGCAGAACCTCAGAAATTGCTCCCTCAGTACCTCAGATAGTGCTCCGTCAATACCTAAGATAGTTCTCCCTTAGTACTCAGATAATGATCCCTCATTACCTCAGATAGTACACCCTCACTACCTCAGAAGGTGCTCCCTGAATACCACAGAAAGTGCTCCCTCAATACCTCAGAAAGTGCTCCCTCAATACCTCAGAACTAGCTCCGTGAATACCTCAGAGATTTCTCCCTCAATGCCTCAGAAAGTGCTCCCTCAATATCTCAGATAGCACTCGCTCAATATCTCAGATAGTTCTTCCTCAATACATCAGATAGTGCTCCCTCAATACCTCTGAACTTGCTCCCTCAGTACCTCAGAAAGTGCACCCTCAATACCTCAGAAAGTGCTCCCTCAGTGCCTCCGAGAGTGCTCCCTCAATACCTCGGATAGTTCTCCCTTATTACATCAGAACGTGCTCCCTCAATATCTCAGAAAGTGCTCCCTCAGAACCTCAGAAAGTACTTCCTCAATACCTCAGATAGTTCTCCCTCAGTACCTCAGATAGTGCTCCCTCAATACCTCAGAAAGTGCTCCCTCAATACCTCAGATATTTCTCCCTCAATACCTTAGAAAGTGCTCCCTCAAAACATCAGATAGTGCACACTCTGTACTTCAGGCAGTGCTTCCTCACAACTCAGAAATTGCTCCCTCAATATGTCGGACAGTGCTTCCTTAATACGTCAGAAAGTGCTCCCACAGTACCTCAGATAGTGCTTGCTCAATACATCAGATAGCACTCGCTCAATAACTCAGAGGGAGCTCCCCCAATACCTCAGGTAGTCCTTCCTCAATACCGCAGTAATTGCTGCCTCAATACATCTGAAAGTGCTCCCTCAGTACCTCAGAAAGTGCTCCCTCAGTACCTCAGATAGTTCTTCCTTTAAACCACAAAAAGTGTTCCCGCAATACCTCCGAAAGTGTTCCCGCAATACCTCCGACAGTGCACCCTCAATTCCTCAGAAAGTGCTCCCTCAGTACCTCAGATAATGCTCTCTCAGTATGACAGATAATGCTCCCTCAGTACCTCAGATAGTGCTTCCTCAATACCTCAGAAAGTGCTCCCTCAATACCTCAGATAGTTCTCCCTTAGTACATCAGAAAGTGCTCCCTCAATATCTCAGAAAGTGCTCCCTCAGTACCTCAGAAAATACTTCCTCAATTCCTCAGATAGTTCTCCGTCAGTACCTCAGAAAGTGCTCCAACAGTACCTCAGATAGCGGTCCCTCAATACCTCAGACAGTTCTCCCTCAGTACCTCAGATAGTGCTTCGTCAGAACCTCAGAAAGTGCTGCCTCAATACCTCAGAATGTGCTCCCTCAATACCTCAGATAGTTCTCCCTTTAAACCACAAAAAGTGTTTACGCAATACCTCAGAAATTGTTCCCTCAATACCTCCGATAGTGCACCCTTAATTCCTCAGAAAGTGCTCCCTCAGTACGTCAGATAATGCTCCCTCAGTATGACAGATAATGCTCCCTCTGTACCTCAGATAGTGCTTCCTCAATACCTCAGAAAGTGCTCCCTCAATACATCAGATAGTGCACACTCTGTACTTCAGGCAGTGCTTCCTCACAACTCAGAAATTGCTCCCTCAATATATCGGACAGTGCTTCCTTAATACGTCAGAAAGTGCTCCCTCAGTACCTCAGATAGTGCTTCCTCAATACCTCAGTAATTGCTCCCTCACTACCTCAGAAAGTGATCCCTCAATTCCTCAGATAGTGCTCCTTCAATACCTCATATAGTGCTCCCTCAACACCTTAGCCAGCGCACCTTCAGTACCTCAGAAAATGCTCCATCAATACCTCAGATAGTACACCCTCACTACCTCAGAAGGTGCTCCCTGAATAACTCAAAAAGTGCTACCTCCATACCACAGAAAGTGCTCCCTCAATTCCTCGGAAAGTGCTCCCCCAATACCTCAGAAAGTGCTCCCCCAATACCTCAGAAAGTGCTCCCCCAATACCTCAGAACTAGCTCCGTGAATACCTCAGAGATTTCTCCCTTAATGCCTCCGAAAGTGCTCCCTCAATATCTCAGATAGCACTCGCTCAATATCTCAGATAGTTCTTCCTCAATAAATCAGATAGTGCTCCCTCAATACCTCTGAACTTGCTCCCTCAGTACCTCAGAAAGTGCACCCTCAATACCTCAGAAAGTGCTCCCTCAGTACCTCCGAGAGTGCTCCCTCAATACCTCAGATTGTTCTCCCTTATTACATCAGAACGTGCTCCCTCAATATCTCAGAAAGTGCTCCCTCAGAACCTCAGAAAGTACTTCCTCAATACCTCAGATAGTTCTCCCTCAGTACCTCAGATAGTGCTCCCTCAATATCTCAGAAAGTGCTCCTTCAATACCTCAGATATTTCTCCCTCAATACCTTAGAAAGTGCACCCTCAAAACATCAGATAGTGCACACTCTGTACTTCAGGCAGTGCTTCCTCACAACTCAGAAATTGCTCCCTCAATATGTCGGACAGTGCTTCCTTCATACATCAGAAAGTGCTCCATCAGTACCTCAGATAGTGCTTCCTCAATACCTCAGATAGCACTCGCTCAATATCTCAGAGGGAGCTCCCCCAATACCTCATGTAGTCCTTCCTCAATACCGCAGTAATTGCTCCCTCAATACCTCTGAAAATGCTCCCTCAGTACCTCAGAAAGTGCACCCTCAATACCTCAGAAAGTGATCCCTCAGTACGTCCGAGAGTGCACCCTCAATACGTCAGAAAGTGCTCCCTCAGTACCTCCGAGAGTGCTCCGTCAATACCTCAGATAGTTCTCCCTCAGTACCTCGGATAGTGCTTCGTCAGAACCTCAGAAACTGCTGCCTCAATACCTCAGATAGTGCTTCCTCAATACCTCAGAAAGTGCTTCTTCAGTACCACCGATAATGCTACCTCAATTCCTCAGAGTGTGATCCCTCAATACCTCAGATAGTGCTCCGTCAATACCTCAGATAGTTCTCACTCAGTACCTCAGATAGTGCTTCGTCAGAACCTCCGAGAGTTCTCCCTCAATGCCTCAGATAGTTCTCCCTTAGTACATCAGAAATTGCTCCCTCAATATCTCAGAAAGTGCTCCCGCAGAACCTCAGAAATTGCTCCCTCAGTACCTCAGATAGTGCTCCGTCAATACCTCAGATAGTTCTCCCTCAGTACTCAGATAATGATCCCTCATTACCTCAGATAGTACACCCTCACTACCTCAGAAGGTGCTCCCTGAATACCACAGAAAGTGCTCCCTCAATACCTCAGAACTAGCTCCGTGAATACCTCAGAGATTTCTCCCTCAATGCCTCAGAAAGTGCTCCCTCAATATCTCAGATAGCACTCGCTCAATATCTCAGATAGTTCTTCCTCAATAAATCAGATAGTGCTCCCTCAATACCTCTGAACTTGCTCCCTCAGTACCTCAGAACATGCACCCTCAATACCTCAGAAAGTGCTCCCTCAGTACCTCCGAGAGTGCTCCCTCAATACCTCAGATTGTTCTCCCTTATTACATCAGAACGTGCTCCCTCAATATCTCAGAAAGTGCTCCCTCAGAACCTCAGAAAGTACTTCCTCAATACCTCAGATAGTTCTCCCTCAGTACCTCAGATAGTGCTCCCTCAATATCTCAGAAAGTGCTCCTTCAATACCTCAGATATTTCTCCCTCAATACCTTAGAAAGTGCACCCTCAAAACATCAGATAGTGCACACTCTGTACTTCAGGCAGTGCTTCCTCACAACTCAGAAATTGCTCCCTCAATATGTCAGACAGTGCTTCCTTCATACATCAGAAAGTGCTCCATCAGTACCTCAGATAGTGCTTCCTCAATACCTCAGATAGCACTCGCTCAATATCTCAGAGGGAGCTCCCCCATACCTCATGTAGTCCTTCCTCAATACCGCAGTAATTGCTCCCTCAATACCTCTGAAAATGCTCCCTCAGTACCTCAGAAAGTGCACCCTCAATACGTCAGAAAGTGCTCCCTCAGTACCTCCGAGAGTGCTCCGTCAATACCTCAGATAGTTCTCCCTCAGTACCTCGGATAGTGCTTCGTCAGAACCTCAGAAAGTGCTGCCTCAATACCTCAGATAGTGCTTCCTCAATACCTCAGAAAGTGCTTCTTCAGTACCACCGATAATGCTACCTCAATTCCTCAGAGTGTGATCCCTCAATACCTCAGATAGTGCTCCGTCAATACCTCAGATAGTTCTCCCTCAGTACCTCAGATAGTGCTTCGTCAGAACCTCCGAGAGTTCTCCTTCAATGCCTCAGATAGTTCTCCCTTAGTACATCAGAAATTGCTCCCTCAATATCTCAGAAAGTGCTCCCGCAGAACCTCAGAAATTGCTCCCTCAGTACCTCAGATAGTGCTCCGTCAATACCTCAAATAGTTCTCCCTCAGTACTCAGATAATGATCCCTCATTACCTCAGATAGTACACCCTCACTACCTCAGAAGGTGCTCCCTGAATACCACAGAAGGTGCTCCCTCAATACCTCAGAACTAGCTCCGTGAATACCTCAGAGATTTCTCCCTCAATGCCTCAGAAAGTGCTCCCTCAATATCTCAGATAGCACTCGCTCAATATCTCAGATAGTTCTTCCTCAATACATCAGATAGTGCTCCCACAATACCTCTGAACTTGCTCCCTCAGTACCTCAGAAAGTGCACCCTCAATACCTCAGAAAGTGCTCCCTCAGTACCTCCGAGAGTGCTCCCTCAATACCTCAGATAGTTCTCCCTTATTACATCAGAACGTGCTCCCTCAATATCTCAGAAAGTGCTCCCTCAGAACCTCAGAAAGTACTTCCTCAATACCTCAGATAGTTCTCCCTCAGTACCTCAGATAGTGCTCCCTCAATATCTCAGAAAGTGCTCCCTCAATACCTCAGATATTTCTCCCTCAATACCTTAGAAAGTGCTCCCTCAAATCATCAGATAGTGCACACTCTGTACTTCAGGCAGTGCTTCCTCACAACTCAGAAATTGCTCCCTCAATATGTCGGACAGTGCTTCCTTCATACATCAGAAAGTGCTCCATCAGTACCTCAGATAGTGCTTCCTCAATACCTCAGATAGCACTCGCTCAATATCTCAGAGGGAGCTCCCCCAATACCTCATGTAGTCCTTCCTCAATACTGCAGTAATTGCTCCCTCAATACCTCTGAAAGTGCTCCCTCAGTACCTCAGAAAGTGCACCCTCAATACCTCAGAAAGTGATCCCTCAGTACCTCCGAGAGTGCACCCTCAATACGTCAGAAAGTGCTCCCTCAGTACCTCCGAGAGTGCTCCCTCAATACCTCAGGTAGTTCTCCCTTAGTACATCAGAAAGTGCCCCCTCAATATCTCAGAAAGTGCTTCCTCAGAACCTCAGAAATTGCTCCCTCAGTACCTCAGATAGTGCTCCGTCAATACCTCTGATAGTTCTCCCTCAGTACCTCGGATAGTGCTTCGTCAGAACCTCCAGAAAGTGCTGCCTCAATACCTCAGATAGTGCTTCCTCAATACCTCAGAAAGTGCATCTTCAGTACCACCGATAATGCTACCTCAATTCCTCAGAGTGTGATCCCTCAATACCTCAGATAGTGCTCCGTCAATACCTCAGATAGTTCTCCCTCAATACCTCAGATAGTGCTTCCTCAATACCTCAGAAAGTGCTTCTTCAGTACCACCGATAATGCTACCTGAAATCCTCAGAGTGAGATCCCTCAATACCTCAGTCAGTCCTCCCCATACCTTAGATAGTTCTCCCTCAATACCTCAGAAAGTGCACCCTCAATACCTCAGATAGTGCTCTCTCAGTTCCTCAGAGAGGGCTCCCTCAGTACCTCAGGTAGTGTTCCTCAATACCTCACAAAAATCTCCCTCAATACCTCAGAGATTGCTCCCTGAGTACCTCAGGCAATGCTTGCTCAATACGTCAGAAAGTTCTCCCTCAGTACCTCAGAGAATGCTTCCTCAGTACATCAGAAAGTGCTTCCTCAATACCTCAATAAGTGCTCCCTCAATACGTGAGATATTGCACCCTCAGTACCTCAGATAGTGCACCCTCAATACCTCAGACAGTACTCCCTCAGTATCTCAGATAGTGCTTCCTCAATACTTCAGAAAGTGCTCCCTCAGTACCTCAGAGATTGCTTCCTCAACAAATCAAATAGTGCTTCCTCAATACCTCAGAAAGTGCTCTCTCAGTAATTCAGATCGTATTCCCTCCATACCTCAGATAATGCTTCCTCAGTTCCTCAGATACTGCACACTTAATACCTCAGAAAGTCCTCCCTCAGTACTTCAGAGCGTAGTCCCTCAATACCACAGATAGTGCTTCCTCAGTTCCTCAGTTCCTCAGATTGTGCACACCCAATACCTCAGAAAGGGCTCCCTCTGTACCTCAGATTGTCCGTCCCTCAGTGCCTCAGTAAGTGCTCCCTCAATACCTCAGATAATGCTCCCTGAATACCTTAGACAGCGCACCTTCAGTATCTCAGAAAATGCTCCATCAATACCTCAGATAGTACACCCTCAGTACCTCAGAAAGTGCTCCCTCAATACCTCAGATAGTGTTCCTCAATACCTTCAGATAGTGTTCCTCAATACCTCAGTGAGATCTCTCTCAATACCTTAGAGAGGCTCCCTCAGTACCTCAGATGGTGCTTCTTCAATACCTCAGAAAGTGCTCCCTCAGTACCTCAGAGAGTGCTCCCTCAATACCTCAGACAGGATACCCCAATACCTCAAATAGTGCTCCCTCAATACCTCAGAAAGTGTTACCTCAGTACTCATATAATGCTCACTCAATAGCTCAGAAAGTAGTCACTCAATTCCTCAGAAAGTGCTCCCCCAGTACATCAGAAAATTGCTTCCTCAATACCTGAGACATTGCTCCCTCAGTACCTCAGATAGTGTTTCCTCAATACGTCAGAAAGTTCTCTCTCAGTTACTCAGAGAGTGCTTCCTGAGTAAATAAAATAGTGCTCCCCCAATTCTTCAGAAAGTGCTCCCTCAATACCTCAGATATTATTCCTCAGAACCTCAGATAGTGCTTGCTCAATACCTCGGAAAGAACTCCCTCAATACCTCAGAAAGGTCTCCCTCAGTACCTCAGATCCTGCTGCCTCAATACCTCTGATAGTGCATCATCAAGTATCTCAGAAAATGCTCCTTAAAAACCTCAGATAGTGCACCCTCAGTACAATAGACAATAGACAATAGACAATAGATGCAGGAGTAGGCCATTCAGCCCTTCGGGCCTGCACCGCCATTCAATATGATCATGGCTGATCATTCCCAATCAGTATCCTGTTCCAGCCTTATCTCCATAACCCTTGACTCCACTATCTTTAAGAGCTCTATCCAATTCTTTCTTAAATGAATCAAGAGACTGGGCCTCCACTGCCCTCTGGGGCAGAGCATTCCACACAGCCAACACTCAATGGGTGAAGTAGTTTCTCCTCATCTCTGTCCTAAATGGTCTACCCCGTATTTTTAAGTTGTGTCCTCTGGTTCGGCACTCCCCCATCAGCGGAAATATGTTTCCTCCTGGCAGAGTGTCCCATCCTTTCATAATCCAATACGTTTCAATCAGATCCCCTCTCAGTCTTCTAAACTCAAGGGTATACAAGCCCAGTTGCTTCAGTCTTTCCGTGTAAGGCAATCCTGCCATTCCAGGAATTGACCTCGTGAACCTACGCTGCACTCCCTCAATAGCCAGAATGTCTTTCCTCAAATTTGGAGACCAGAACTGTACACAGTACTCCAGGTGTGGTCTCACCAGGGCCCTGTGCAGCTGCAGAAGCACCTCTTTGCTTCTATACTATGAAGGCCAGCATACTATTAGCCTTCTTCATGACCTGCTGTACCTGCATGCTTGCCTTCATTGACTGGTGGACAAGAACACCCAGATCTCTCTGAACAGCCCCTTTACCTAATTTGATACCATTGAGGTAGTAATCTGCCTTCCTGTTCTTGCCACCAAAGTGGATAACCATACATTTATCCACATTAAACTGCATCTGCCATGCACCTGCCCACTCACCCAACTTGTCCAGGTCACCCTGTAATCTCCTAACATCCTCATCACATTTCACCCTACCACCCAGCTTTGTATCATCAGCAAATTTGCTAATGTTATTGCTGATACCATCTTCTATATCATTTACATATATTGTAAAAAGCTGCGGTCCCAGCACGGATTCCTGCGGTACCCCACTGGTCACTGCCTGCCATTCTGAAATGGAGGTGTTAATCACTACCCGTTAATCAGTACCTCAGAAAATGCTCCCTCAATACCTCAGAAAATATTCTCTCAATACCTCACATAGTGCACCGTCACTACCTCAGATAGTGCTTCCTAAGTACCTCAGAAGGTGCTCCCGCAGTACTGCAGAATGTGCTCCCTCAATACCTCTGATAATGCTCCCTCATTGCCTCAGAAAGTGCTCACTCAATACCTCAGACTCTGCTCCCTGAGTCCCTAGATAGTGCTCCATCAATACCTCAGATTGTACTCACTCAATACCTCAGATAGTGCTCACTCAATACCTTAGAAAGTGCACGCTCTATATGTCAGAAAGTGCTCCCTCAGTACCTCAGATAGTGCTAACTCAGTACATCAGACATTGCTTCCTCAATACTTCAGATAGTGCACCCTCAATACGTCAGAAAGTGCCCCCTCAGTACGTCAGATACTGCTCCCTCAATACCTCAGAAATTACTCGCTCAATACCTCAGAAAGTGCCCCCTCAATATCTCAGAAAGTGCTCCCTCAATACATCAGATAGTGCTAACTCAGTACATCAGACATTGCTTCCTCAATACTTCAGGTAGTGCACCCTCAATACGTCAGAAAGTGCCCCCTCAGTACGTCAGATACTGCTCCCTCAATACCTCAGAAATTACTCGCTCAATACCTCAGAAAGTGCCCCCTCAATATCTCAGAAAGTGCTCCCTCAATACATCAGAAAGATCTCCCTCAATACCTCAGATAGTGCTTCCGCAGTACCTCAGAAAGTGCTCCCTCAGTACCTCAGATAATGCTCCCTCAATACCTCAGATAGTGCTCCCCCATACCTAAGATAGTGTTCACTCAATACCTCAGAAAGTGTTCACTCAATACCTCAGCAACGGCTCCCTCAGTACCTCATATAATGATCCCTCAATATCTCAGAAAGTGCTCACTCAATACCTCAGAAAGTGCTTCCTCAATACCTCAGATAGTGGGCCTCAATATCTCAAAAAGAGGTCCTTCCATACCACAGAAAGCGCTCCCTTAATACCTCAGAAACTGTCCCCTCAATACCTCAGAAAGTGTTCCTCAATACCTCAGATAGATCTCCCTCAATACCTCAGAGAGTGCTCCCTCAGTACCTCAGGCAATGCTTCCGCAATACCTCAGAAAGTGCTCCCTCAGTACCTCAGAGAGCGCTTCGAAAGTACCTCAGATAGTGCCTCCTCAATACCTCAGAAAATGGTACCTCAAAACTTGAGAGATTGCTCCCTCAGTAGCTCAAATAGTGCTTGCTCAATACCTCAGATAGTGCTCCCTCAATAGCTCAAAAAGAGCTCCTTCCATACCTCAGAAAGTGCTCTCTCAATACCTCAGATAGTGTTCCTCAATACCTCAGATAGTGCACACTCAGCACCTCAGAGGGTGCTCCCTCAGTGCCACAGATAGTGCTTCCTCAGTACCACAGATAATGCTCCCTCAATAACTCAGATAGTGCTTCCTCAATACCTCAGAAGGTGCTCCCTCAATACCTCAGATAGTGCTCCCTCAATATCCCAGATTGTGCTCCCTTTATTCCACAAAACGTGTTCACCCAATACCTTAGAAAGTGTTCCCGCAATACCTCACATAGTGCACCCTCAAAACCTCAGAAAGTGCTTCCTCATTACCTCAGTAATTGCTCCCTCACTACTTCAGAAATTGCTCCCTCAATTCCTCAGATAGTGCTTCCTCAATACCTCAGATAGTGCTCCCTCAATACCTTAGCCAGCGCACCTTCAGTACCTCAGAAAATGCTACGTCAATAGCTCAGATAGTACACCCTCAGTACCTCAGATTGTGCTCCCTCACTACCTCGGAAAGTGCTCCCTCAATACCTCAGGTAGTGCAGCCTCAATACCTCAGAAAAGGCTCCCTAAATACCTCAGATAGTGCACACTCAATAACTCAGATAGTACTTCCTAAGTACCTCAGAAGGTTCTCCCTCAATCCCACAGAAAGTGCTCCCTCAATACTTCTGAAAATGTTCCCACAATACCTCAGTAAGTACTCCCTCAATACCTCAGACAGTGCTCACTCAATACCTCAGAAGGTTCTCCCTCAATACTTCAGATAGTGCACACTCTGTACTTCAGGCAGTGATTCCTCAGTACTCAGACTGTGCTACCTCAATACCTCAGAAAGTGCTTCCTCAGTACCACACAAAGTGCTCCCTCAGTACATCAGATAATGCTCCCTCAGTATGTCAGATAATGCTCCCTCAGTCCCTCAGATATTGCTTCCTCAATACCTCAGAAAGTGCTCCCTTTATACTTCAGATAGTACTTCCTCAGTACCTCAGATAGTGCTTGCTCAATACCACAGAAAGTACTCCTTCAGCACCTCAGAAAGTACTCCCAAAATACCTCATTTAGAGCTTCGTCAGTTCTTGAGATAGTACACACAAAATACCTCAGAAATGGCTCCCTCAGTACCTCAGATATTGCACCGTCATTACCTCAGAAAGTGCTCCCTCAATACCTGAGAAAGTGCTCCCTCAATAACTCAGATAGTACATCCTCAGTACGTCACATAGTGCTTGCTCAATACCACAGAAAGTACTCCCTCAGTGCCTCAGAAAGTACTCCGTCAATACCTCATTTATAGCTTCCTCACTTCCTCAGATAGTGCACACTCAATCCCTCAGAAATGGCTCCCTCAGTACCTCAGATAGAGCACTGTCAGTAACTCAGAAAATGCTCCCTCAATACCTCAGACAGTGCACCCTCAATAACTCAGATAGTGCTTCCTCAGTAACTCAGATAGTGCACCCTAAGTACTCTTATTGTGCTTCCTCAATACATCAGAAAGTGCTTCCTCCGTACCCCAGATAGTGCACCCTAAATAATGCTCAGATAATGCTCTCTCAATACCTCAGAAAGCACTTGCTCAATACCTCAGATAATGCTCCCCAATACCTCAAATAGTGCTTACACAATACCTCAGTAATTGCTCCCTGACTACCTCAGAAAGTCCTTCCTCAATACCTCAGATAGTGCTCCCTGAATACCTTAGCCAGCGCACCTTCAGTACCTCAGAAAATGCTCCATCAATACCTCAGATAGTACAATACCTTAGAATATGCTTCCTCAGTACCACAGAAAGTGCACCCTCAGTTCATCAGATAATGCTCCCTCAGTATGTCAGATAATGCTCCCTCAGTACTTCAGATTTTGCTTCCTGAATACCTCAGAAAGTGCTCCCTCAATACCTCAGTAATTGCTCCGTCAATACCTCAGAAAGTGCTCCCTCAATACCTCAGATAGTCCTCACTCAATACCTTAGAAAGTGCTCCCTCAATACGTCAGATAGTGCACACTCTGTACTTCAGGCAGTGCTTCCTCACAACTCAGAAATTGCTCCCTCAATACGTCGGACAGTGCGACCTTAATACGTCAGAAAATGCTCCCTCAGTACCTCAGAAGGAGCTCCCCAATACCTCAGATAGTGCTCTCTCAATACTTCAAACAGTGCACCCTCAATACCTCAGAAAGTGCTTCCTCAGTACCACATAAAGTGCTCCCTCAGTACCTCAAATAACGCACCCTCAGTATGTCAGATAATGCTTCATCACTACCTCAGATAGCGCTTCTGCAATACCTCAAAAAGTGCACCCTTAATACCGCAGAATGTGCTCCCTCAGTACCTCAGAAAGTGCTCCCTCAGTACCAAAGATAATGCACCCTCAATAGCTCAGATAGTGCTTCCACAATACCTCAGAAGGTGCTCCCTCAATACCTCAGAAGGTGCTCCCTCAATACCTCAGATAGTGCTCCCTTTATACCACAAAAGGTGTTCACGCAATAACTCAAAAATTGTTCCAGCAATAACTCCGATAGTGCACCCTCAATACCTCAGAAAGTGCTAATTCAGTAGTTCAGATAATGCTCCCTCAGTATGTCAGATAATGCTCCCTCAGTACCTCAGATAGTGCTTCCTCAATACCTCAGAAAGTGCTCCTTCAGTACCTCAGATAGTGCTTCCTCAATACCTCAGAAAATACTCTGTCAATACATCAGAAGGAGCTCCCCCAATACCTCAGATAGCGCTTCCTCAATATGTCAGTAATTGCTCCCTCACTACCTCAGAAAGTGCTCCCTCAATACCTCAGATAGTGCTCACTCAATACCTTAGAAAGTGCTTCCTCAATACTTCAGACAGTGCACACTCTGTACTTCAGGCAGTGCTTCCTCACAAATCAGAAATTGCTCCCTCAATACGTCGGACAGTGCTTCCTTAATACGTCAGAAAGTGCTCCCTCAGTACCTCAGAGAGTGCTTCCTCAGACCTTCAAAAATTGCTCCCTGAATACCACAGAGAGTGCTTAATCAATAACTCAGAAAGTGCACACTTAATACCTCAGAAAGTGCTTCTTCAGTACCACAGATAATGTTCCCTCAAAACCTCAGAGTGTGATCCCTCAATACCTCAGATAGTTCTCCCACATACCTTAGATAGTGCTCCCTCAATACCTCAGAAAGTGCAACCTCAATAACTCAGATAGTGCTCTCTCAGTTCCTCAGAGAGTAGTCCCTTATTACCTCAGATGGAGTTCCTCAATACCTGACATAGATCTCCCTCAATACCTCAGAGAGTGCTCCCTCAGTACCTCAGGCAGTGCTTCCTCATTACCTCAGAAAACGCTCTCTCAATACTTGAGTTATTGCACACTCAGTACCTCTCATAGTACTTCCACAATACCTCAGAAAGTGCTACTCCAGTATCTCATATATTTCTCACTCAAGAGCTCAGAAAGTGCTCACTCAATACCTCAGAAAGTGCTACCTCAGTACATCAGATAGTGCTCCCTCAGTTCCTCAGATAGTGCTCCCTCAATACTTCAGATATTATGCCTCAATACCTCCGATAAATCTCCCTCAATACCTCAGAGAGTGCACCCTCAATACCTCAGGAAATGCTTGCTCAATACCTCAGAAAATGCTCCAGCAGTACCTCAGAGAGTGCTTCCTCAGTACATCAGATAGTGCTTCCTTACTACCTCAGAAAGTGCTCCCTCAATACGTGAGATATTGCACCCGCAGTACCTCAGATAGTGCTTGCTCAATACCTCAGAAAGTGCTCCCTCAGTACCTCAGAGAGTGCTTCCTCAGCAAATCAAATAGTGCTTCCTCAATATCTCAAAAAGTGCTCTCTCAATACCTCAGATAGTGCTTCCTCAGTACCTCAGATACTGCACACTCAATACCTCAGAAAAGGCTACCTGAGTACCTCAGATAGTCTGTGCCTCATTACCTCAGAAAGTGCTCCCTCAATTCCTTAGATAGTGCCCCCTCAATAACTTAGCCAGCGCACCATCAGTACCTCAGAAAATGCTCCATCAATACCTCAGATAGTACGCCCTCAGTTCCTCAGAAAGTGCTCCCTCACTACCTCAGAAAGTGCTCCCTCAATACCTCAGGTAGTGCACCCACAATACCTCAGAAAAGGCTCCCTCAATACATCAGATAGTGAACCCTCAATAACTCAGTCAGTGCTTCATAAGTCCCTCAGAAGGTTCTCCCTCAATACCTCAGAAAGTGCTCCCTCAATACTTTAGAAAAACCTCCCACAATACCTCAGTAAGTGCTCCCTCAATACCTCCGATAGTGCTCACTCAATACCTCAGAAAATGCACTTTAATACTGCAGGTAGTGCACTCTCAGTACCGCAGGCAGTGCTTCCTCAGTACCTCAGATTGTGCACACTGAATACCTCAGAAAGTGCACCATTTATACCTCAGATAGTACTTCCTTAGTACCTCAGATAGTGCATGCTCAATACCACAGTAGGTACTCCCTCAGTACGTCAGAAAGTACTCCCACAATACCTCAGATAGTGCTTCCTCAGATCCTCGGATAGTGTACACACAATACCTCAGAAATGGCTCCCTCAGTACCTCTGATAGTGCACCAACAGTACCTCAAAAAGTGCTCCCTCAATACCTCAAATAGTGCACCGTCAGTATCCTCAGAAAATGCTCCCTCAATACCTCAGATAGTGCACCGTCAGTATCCACAGAAAGTGCTCCCTCAATACCTAAGACAGTGCACCCTCAATAACTCAGATAGTGCTCCCTCAGTAACACAGATAGTGCTCTATCAACACTCTTATTGTGCTTCCTCAATACTTCAGAAAGTGTTTCCTCGGTACCACAGGTCGTGAACTCTAAATAGCTCAGATTGTGCTCCCTCAATACCTCAGAAAGCACTCGCTCAATACCTCAAAAGGAGCACCGTCAATACCTCAGAAAGTGCTCCCTCAATTCCTCAGATAATGCTCCCTCAGTACCTCAAATAGTGCACCCTAAGTACCTCAGATAGCGCTCCCTCAATACCTCAAGTAGTCCTCACTCAATACCTTAGAAAGTGCTCCTTCAATACGTCAGATAGTGCACACTCTGTACTTCATGCAGTGCTTCCTCACAACTCAGAAATAGCTCCCTCAATACATCGGACAGTGCTTCCTTAATACGTTAGAAAATGCTCCCTCAGTACCTCAGATCGTGCTTCCTCAATACCTCAGAAAATACTCGCTGAATACCTCAGAAGGAGCTCCCCCAATACCTCAGATAGGGCTCTCTCAATACCTCAGTAATTGCTCTGTCAATACCTCAGAAAGTGCTCCCTCAATACCTCAGATAGTGCTCCCTCAATAACTCAGATAGTGCACCCTCAATACCTCAGATAGTTCACCCTCAATCCCTCAGAACGTGCTTCTTCAGTACCACAGAAAGTGATCCCTTAGTACCTCAGATAATTCTCCATCAGTATGTCAGATAATGCTTTCTCAGTACCTCAGATAGTGCTTCCTCAGTACCTCAGAAAGTGCTCCCTCAATACCTCAGATAGTGCACCCTCAATACCTCAGAAAGTGCTTCCTCAGTACCACAGAAAGTGATCCCTCAGTATCTCAGTTAATGCTCCCTCAGTATGTCAGATAATGCTCCCTCAGTCCCTCAGATATTGCTTCCTCAATACCTCAGAAAGTGCTCGCTTTATCCCTCAGATAGTACTTCCTCAGTACCTCAGATATGGCTTGCTCAATACCACAGAAAGTACACCCTCCGTACCTCAGAACGTACTCCCTCAATAGCTCATTTAGAGCTTCCTCAGTTCCTCAGATAGTGCACAAACAATACCTCAGAAATGGCTCCCTCAGTACCACAGATATTGCGCCGTCAGTACCTCAGAAAATGCTCCCTCAATACCTCACACAGTGCACCCTCAATAACTCAGGTAGTGCTTCCTCAGTACTCAGATAGTGCTCCCTCAGTACTCTTATTGTGCTTCCTCAATACATCAGAAAGTGCTTCCTCGGTACCCCAGATAGTGCACCCTCAATAGCTCAGATTGTGCTCCCTCAATAACTCAGAAGGAGCACCCTCAATACCTCAGAAATTGCTCCCTCAATACCTCTGGTAATGCTCCCTCAGTACCTTAGAGAGTCTTCATTACTACCTCAGATAGCGCTTCCTCAATACCTCTGAAAGTGCACGCTTAATACCTCAGAAAGTGTTCCCACAGTACCTCAGATAGTGCTCCCTCAGTACCACAGATAATGCTCCCACAATAACTCAGAAGGTGCTCACTCAATACCTCAGATAGTGCTCCCTTTATACCGCAAAAGGTTTTCACGCCATACCTCAGATATTGTTCCCGCAATACCTCCGATAGTGCATCCTCAATACCTCAGAAAGTGCTCCCCCAATACCTCAGATATATCTCAATCAATACCTTAGAAAGTGCTCCCTCAATACGTCAGATAGTGCACTCTCTGGACTTCAGGCAGTGCTTCCTCAAAACTCAGAAATTGCTCCCTCAATATGTCGGACAGTGCTTCCTTAATACGTCAGAAAGTGCTCCCCCAGTACCTCAGATAGTGCTTCCTCAATACCTCAGAAAATACTCGGTCAATACCTCAGAAGGAGCTCCCCCAATACCTCAGATAGGGCTTCCTTAATATCGCAGTAATTGCTCCCTCACTACCTCAGAAACCGCTCCCTCAATACCTCAGATAGTGCTCCCTCAATACCACAGTAATTGCTCCCTCAATACCTCAGAAAGTGCTCCCTCAATACCTCAGATAGTGCTCACTCAATACCTTAGAAAGTGCTCCCTCAATACTTCAGACAGTGCACACTCTGTATTTCAGGCAGTGCTTCCTCACAACTCAGAAATTGCTCCCTCAATACGTCGGACAGTGCTTCCATAATAAGTCAAAAAGTGCTCCTTCTGTACCTCAGATAATGCTCCCTCAGTACCTCAGAGAGTGCTTGCTCAGATCCTCAAAAATTGCTCCCTGAATACCACAGAGAGTTCTTCCTCAATAACTCAGAAAGTGCACCCTTAATACCTCAGAAAGTGCTTCTTCAGTACCACAGATAATGCTCCCTCAATACCTCAGAGTGTGATCCCACAATACCTCAGATGGTGCTCCCCCATACCTTAGATAGTGCTCCCTCAATACCTCAGAAAGTGCAGCCTCAATAACTCAGATAGATCTCTCGCAGTTCCCCCGAGAGTAGTCCCTCAATATCTCAGATAGTGCTTCCTCAATACCTCAGAAAATACTCGGTCAATACCTCAGAAGGAGCTCCCACAATACCTCAGATAGGGCTTCCTTAATATCTCAGTAATTGCTCCCTCACTACCTCAGAAAGTGCTCCCTCAATACCTCAGTAATTGCTCCCTGAATACCTCAGAAAGTGCTCCCTCAATACCTCAGATAGTGCTCACTCAATACCTTAGAAAGTGCTCCCACAATACTTCAGACAGTGCACATTCTGTACTTCAGGCAGTGCTTCCTCACAACTCAGAAATTGCTCCCTCAATACGTCGGACAGTGCTTCCATAATACGTCAGAAAGCGCACCTTCTGTACCTCAGATAATGCTCCCTCAGTACCTCAGAGAGTGCTTGTTCAGATCCTCAAAAATTGCTCCCTGAATACCACAGAGATTTCTTCCTCAATAACTCAGAATGTGCACCCTTAATACCTCAGAAAGTGTTTCTTCTGTACCACAGATAATGCTCCCTCAATACCTCAGAGTGTGATCCCACAATACCTCAGATATTACTCCCCCATACCTTAGATAGTGCTCCCTCAATACATCTGAAAATGCAACCTCAATAACTCAGATAGTGCACCCTCAGTACCTCAGATAGCGCTCCCTCAATACCTCAGATAGTGCTCATTCAAAACCTTAGAAAGTGCTCCCTCAATACGTCAGATTGTGCACACTCTGTACTTCAGGCAGTGCTTCCTCACAACTCAGAAATAGCTCCTTCATTACGTCGGACAGTGTTTCCTTAATACGTCAGAAAGTGCTCCCTCACTACCTCAGATCGTGCTTCGTCAATACCTCAGAAAATACTCGCTCAATACCTCAGAAGAAGCTCCCTCAATACCTCAGATAGTGCTCTGTCAGTACCTCAGGCAGTGCGTCCTCAATACCTCAGAATGTGCTCCCTCAGTACCTCAGGCAGTGTTTCCTCAGTACCTCAGAAAGCGCTCTCTCAATACTTGAGTTATTGCACACTCAGTACCTCACATAGTGCTTCCGCAATACCTCAGAAAGTGCTACATCCGTACTTTAAACAATGCTCACTCAATAGCTCCGAAAGTGCTCACTCAATACCTCAGAAAGTGCTGCCTCAGTTCCTCAGATAGTGCTCCCTCAATACTTCAGATATTGTTCCTCAATACCTCAGATAAATCTCCCTCAATACCTCAGAGATTGCTCCGTTAGTACCTCAGGAAATGCTTGCTCAATACCTCAGAAAATGGTCCATCAGTACCTCAGAGAGTGCAACCTCAGTACATCAGATAGTGCTTCCTTACTACCTCAGAATGTGCTCCCTCAATGCGTGAGATATTGCACCCTCAGTACCTCAGACAGTACTCCTTCAGTATCTCAGATAATGCTTCCTCAATACCTCAGATAGTGCTCCCTCATTACCTCAGAAATTGCTCCCTCAATTCCTCAGATAATGCTCCCTCCATACCTTAGCCAGCGCATTATCATTACCTCAGAAATGGCTCCATCAATACCTCAGATAGTACGCCCTCAGTACTTCAGAAAGTGCTCCCTCACGACCTCAGAAAGTGCTCCCTCAATACCTCAGGTAGTGCACCCACAATATCTCAGAAAAGGCTCCCTCAATACATCAGATAGTGCACCCTCAATAACTCAGACAGTGCTTCCTAAGTCCCTCAGAAGGTTCTCCCTCAGTACCTCAGAAAGTGCTCCCTCAATACTTTAGAAAAACCTCCCACAATACCTTAGTAAGTGCTCCCTCAATACCTCCGATAGTGCTCACTCAATACCTCAGAAAATGCACTTTAATACTTCAGGTAGTGCACTCTCAGTACCGCAGGCAGTGCTTCCTCGGTACCTCAGATAGTGCAAACTGATTAGCTCAGAAAGTGCACCATTTGTACCTCAGATAGTACTTCCTTAGTACCTCAGATAGTGCATGCTCAATACCACAGAATGTAATCCCTCAGTACCTCAGAAAGCACTCGCACAATACCTCAGATAGTGCTCCCTCAGTACATCAGATAGTGCACCGTCATTACCTCAGAAAGTGCTCCCTCAGAACCACAGAATGTACTCCCTCAGTACCTCAGAACGTAATCCCTCAATACCTCATTGAGAGCTTCCTCAGTTCCTCAGATAGTGCACACACAATACATCAGAAAATGCTCCCTCAATACCTCAGACAGTGCACGCTCAATAACTCAGGTAGTGCTTACTCAGTTACTCAGATAGTGCTCCCTCTGTACTCGTATTGTGCTTCCTCAAGACATCAGAAAGTGTTTCCTCAGTACCACAGATAGTGCACCCTCAATAGCCTAGATAGTGCTCCCTCAATACCTCAGAAAGCACTCGCTCAATACCTCAGAACGAGCACCCTCAATACCTCAGAAGGTGCTCCCTCAGTACCTCAGATAATGGTCCACAATACGTCAAATAGTGCTCCCTCATTACCTCAGAAAGTGCTTCCTCCGTACGACAGAAAGTGCTTCCTCAGTACATTAATTAATGCTGCCTCAGTATCCAGATAATGCTCCCTCAGTACCTCAGATAGTGCTTCCTCAATACCTCAGAAAATGCTCCCTTTATACTCCAGCTAGTACTTCCTCAGTACCTCAGGTAGTGCTCGCTCAATACCACAGAAAGTACTCCCTCAGTACCTCAGAAAGTACTCCCACAATAGTTGAGATAGTGCTTTCTCAGATCCTCGGATAGTGTACACACAATACCTCAGAAATGGCTCCCTCAGTACCTCAGATAGTGCACCAACAGTACCTCAAAAAGTGCTCCCTCGATACCTCAAATAGTGCACCGTCAATATCCTCAGAAAGTGCTCCCTCAATACCTCAGATAGTGCTCCCTCAATAACTCAGATAGTTCACCCTCAATACCTCAGATAGTTCTCCATCAATCCCTCAGAAAGTGCTGCCTCAGTACCACAGAAAGTGATCCCTTAGTACCTCAGATAATTCTGCATCAGTATGTAAGATAATGCTTTCTCAGTACCTCAGATAGTGCTTCCTCAGTACCTGAGAAAGAGCTCCCTCAATACCTCAGATAGTGCACCCTCAATACCTCAGAAAGTGCTTCCTCAGTACCACAGAAAGTGATCCCTCAGTACCTCAGTTAATGCTCCCTCAGTATGTCAGATAATGCTCCCACAGTCCCTCAGATATTGCTTCCTCAATACCTCAGAAAGTGCTCGCTTTATCCCTCAGATAGTACTTCCTCAGTACCTCAGATAGTGCTTGCTCAATACCACAGAAAGTACACCCTCCTTACCTCAGAACGTACTCACTCAATACCTCATTTTGAACTTCCTCAGTTCCTCATTTAATGCACAAACAATACCTCAGAAATGGCTCCCTCAGTACCACAGATAGTGCGCCGTCAGTACCTCAGAAAATGCTCCCTCAATACTCAGACAGTGCACCCTCAATAACTCAGGCAGTGCTTCCTCAGTAACTCAGACAGTGCTCCCTCAGTACTCTTATTGTGCTTCCTCAATACATCAGAAAGTGCTTCCTCGGTACCCCAGATAGTGCACCCTCAATAGCTCAGATTGTGCTCCCTCAATAACTCAGAAAGCACTCGCTCAATACCTCAGAAGGAGCAGACGACAAACATCAGAAAGTGCTCCTCAACACCTCAGGTAATGCTCCTTCGGTACCTTAGAGAGTGCTTCATCACGACCTCAGATAGTGCTTCCTCAATACCTCTGAAAGTGCACCCTTAATACCTCAGGAAGTGTTCCCTCAGTACCTCAGATAGTGCTCCCTCAGTACCACAGAAAGTGCTCCCTTCGTACCAAAGATAATGCTCCCTCAATAGATCAGATAGTGCTTCCTCAATACCTCAGAAGGTGCTCCCTCAATACCACAGAAGGTGCTCCCTCAATACCTCAGATAGTGCTCCCCCATACCTAAGATACTGCTCCCTTTATATCACAAAAGGAGTTCATGCCAGACCTCAGAAATTGTTCCCGCAATACCTCCGATAGTGCAACCTCAATACCTCAGGAAGTGCTCCCTCAGTACCTCAGATAATGCTCCCTCAGTACGTCAGATAATGCTCCCTCAGTACCTCAGACAGTGCTTCCTCAATACCTCAGAAAGTGCTCCCTCAATGCCTCAGATATTTCTCACTCAATACCTTAGAAAGTGCTCCATCAATACGTCAGATAGTGCACACTCTGTACTTCAGACAGTGCTTCCTCACAACACAGAAATAGCACCCTCAATATGTCGAACAGTGCTTCCTTAACACGTCAGAAAGTGCTCCCTCAGTACCACAGATAATGCTTCCTCAATACATCAGACAATACTCGGTCAATACCTCAGAAGGAGCTCCTCCAATACCTGAGATAGTGCTTCCTCAACATCTCAGTAATTGCTCCCTCTATACGTCAGATAGTGCTCCCTCAATACCTCAGTAATTGCTCCCTCAATACCGCAGGAAGTGCTCCCTCAATACCTCAGATAGTGCTCACTCAATACCTTAGAAAGTGCTCCCTCAATACTTCAGACAGTGCACACTCTGTACTTCAGGCAGTGCTTCCTCACAACTCAGAAATTGCTCCCTCAATACCTCAGAGTTTGATTCCACAATACCTCAGATAGTGCTCCCCCATAACTTATATAGTGCTCCCTCAATACCTGAGAAAGTGCAACCTCAATAACTCAGATAGTTCTCTTTCAGTTCCTCAGAGAGTAGTCCCTGAATACCTCATATAGAGTTCCACAATACCTCACATTGATCTCCCTCAATACCTCAGAGAGTGCTCCATCAGTACCTCAGGCAGTGCTTCCTCAATACCTCAGATAGTGCTCCCTCAGTACCTCAGGCAGTGCTTCCTAAATACCTCAGAAAGTGCTCCCTCTAGACCTCAGAAAGTGCTACTTCAGTATCTCATATCATGCTCACTCAATACCTCAGAAAGTGCTCCCTCAATACCTCAGATATATCTCACTCAATACCTTAGAAAGTGCTCCCTCAATACGTCAGATAGTGCACTCTCTGTACTTCAGGCAGTGCTTCCTCAAAACTCAGAAATTTCTCCCTCAATATGTCGGACAGTGCTTCCTTAATACGTCAGAAAGTGCTCCCTCAGTACCTCAGATAGTGCTTCCTCAATACCTCAGAAAATACTCGGTCAATACCTCAGGAGGAGCTCCGCCAATTCCTCAGATAGGGCTTCCTTAATATCTCAGTAATTGCTTCCTCACTAGCTCAGAAAGTGCTCCGTCAATACCTCAGAAAGTGCTCCCTCAATACCTCAGATAGTGCTCACTCAATACCTTAGAAAGTGCTCCCTCAATACTTCAGACAGTGCACAATCTGTACTTCAGGCAGTGCTTCCTCACAACTCAGAAATTGCTCCCTCAATACGTCGGATAGTGCTTCCATAATACGACAGAAAGTGCTCCCTCTGTACCTCAGATAATGCTCCCTCTGTACCTCAGAGAGTGCTTGCTCAGATCCTCAAAAATTGCTCCCTGAATACCACAGAGAGTTCTTCCTCAATAACTCAGAAAGTGCACCCTTAATACCTCAGAAAGTGCTTCTTCAGTACCACAGATAATGCTCCCTCAATACCTCAGAGTGTGATCCCACAATACCTCAGATAGTGCTCCCCCATACCTTAGATAGTGCTCCCTCAATACCTCAGAAAGTGCAGCCTCAATAACTCAGATAGATCTCTCTCAGTTCCCCCGAGAGTAGTCCCCCAATATCTCAGATAGAGTTCCTTAATACTTCACATCGATCTCCCACAATACCTTAGAGAGTGCTCCATCAGTACCTCAGGCAGTGCTTCCTCAATACCTCAGAAAGTGCTCCCTCAATACCTCAGATATATCTCACTCAATACCTTAGAAAGTGCTCTCTCAATACGTCAGATAGTGCACTCTCTGTACTTCAGGCAGTGCTTCCTCACAACTCAGAAATAGCTCCTTCATTACGTCGGACAGTGCTTCCTTAATACGTCAGAAAATGGTCCCTCACTACCTCAGATCGTGCTTCGTCAATACCTCAGAAAATACTCGCTCAATACCTCAGAAGGAGCTCCCTCAATACCTCAGATAGTGCTCTGTCAGTACCTCAGGCAGTGCTTCCTCAATACCTCAGAATGTGCTCCCTCAGTACCTCAGGCAGTGTTTCCTCAGTACCTCAGAAAGCGCTCTCTCAATACTTGAGTTATTGCACACTCAGTACCTCACATAGTGCTTCCGCAATACCTCAGAAAGTGCTCCCAATAGACCTCAGAAAGTGCTACTTCAGTACTTTAAACAATGCTCACTCAATAGCTCCGAAAGTGCTCACTCAATACCTCAGAAAGTGCTGCCTCAGTTCCTCAGATAGTGCTCCCTCAATACTTCAGATATTGTTCCTCAATACCTCAGATAAATCTCCCTCAATACCTCAGAGATTGCTCCCTTAGTACCTCAGGAAATGCTTGCTCAATACCTCAGAAAATGGTCCATCAGTACCTCAGAGAGTGCAACCTCAGTACATCAGATAGTGCTTCCTTACTACCTCAGAAGGTGCTCCCTCAATACGTGAGATATTGCACCCTCAGTTCCTCAGACAGTACTCCTTCAGTATCTCAGATAATGCTTCCTCAATACCTCAGAAAGTGCTCCCTCAGTACCTCAGATACTGCACATCCAATACCTCAAAAAAGGCTACCTCAGTACCTCAGACTGTCTGTGCCTCATTACCTCAGAAAGTGCTCCCTCCATTTCTCAGATAGTGCTCCCTCATTACCTCAGAAAGTGCTCCCTCAATTGCTCAGATAATGCTCCCTCCATACCTTAGCCAGCGCACCATCAGTACCTCAGAAAATGCTCCATCAATACCTCAGATAGTACGCCCTCAGTTCCTCAGAAAGTGCTCCCTCACGACCTCAGAAAGTGCTCCCTCAATACCTCAGGTAGTGCACCCACAATATCTCAGAAAAGGCTCCCTCAATACATCAGATAGTGCACCCTCAATAACTCAGACAGTGCTGCCTAAGTCCCTCAGAAGGTTCTCCCTCAGTACCTCAGAAAGTGCTCCCTCAATACTTTAGAAAAACCTCCCACAATACCTCAGTAAGTGCTCCCTCAATACCTCCGATAGTGCTCACTCAATACCTCAGAAAATGCACTTTAATACTTCAGGTAGTGCACTCTCAGTACCGCAGGCAGTGCTTCCTCGGTACCTCAGATAGTGCAAACTGATTAGCTCAGAAAGTGCACCATTTATACCTCAGATAGTACTTCCTTAGTACCTCAGATAGTGCATGCTCAATACCACAGAAAGTAATCCCTCAGTACCTCAGAAAGCACTCCCACAATACCTCAGATAGTGCTCCCTCAGTACATCAGATAGTGCACACACAATGCCTCAGAAATGGCTCCCTCAGTACCTCAGATAGTGCACCGTCATTACCTCAGAAAGTGCTCCCTCAGTACCTCAGAACGCAATCCCTCAATACCTCATTGAGAGCTTCCTCAGTTCCTCAGATAGTGCACACACAATACATCAGAAAATGCTCCCTCAATACCTCAGACAGTGCACGCTCAATAACTCAGGTAGTGCTTACTCAGTTACTCAGATAGTGCTCCCTCTGTACTCGTATTGTGCTTCCTCAAGACATCAGAAAGTGTTTCCTCAGTACCACAGATAGTGCACCCTCAATATTTCAGATAGTGCTCCCTCAATACCTCAGAAAGCACTCGCTCAATACCTCAGAAGGAGCACCCTCAATACCTCAGAAGGTGCTCCCTCAGTACCTCAGAAAATGGTCCACAATACGTCAAATAGTGCTCCCTCAATACCTCAGAAAGTGCTTCCTCCGTACGACAGAGAGTGCTTCCTCAGTACATTAATTAATGCTGCCTCAGTATCCAGATAATGCTCCCTCAGTACCTCAGATAGTGCTTCCTCAATACCTCAGAAAATGCTCCCTTTATTCTTCAGCTAGTACTTCCTCAGTACCTCAGGTAGTGCTCGCTCAATACCACAGAAAGTACTCCCTCAGTACCTCAGAAAGTACTCCCACAATAGTTCAGATAGTGCTTCCTCAGATCCTCGGAAGTGTACACACAATACCTCAGAAATGGCTCCCTCAGTACCTCAGATAGTGCACCAACAGTACCTCAAAAAGTGCTCCCTCAATACATCAAAAAGTGCACCGTCAATATCCTCAGAAAGTGCTCCCTCAATACCTCAGATAGTGCTCCCACAATAACTCAGATAGTTCACCCTCAATACCTCAGATCGTTCTCCCTCAATCCCTCAGACAGTGCTCCCTCAGTACCACAGAAAGTGATCCCTTAGTACCTCAGATAATTCTGCATCAGTATGTAAGATAATGCTTTCTCAGTACCTCAGATAGTGCTTCCTCAGTACCTCAGAAAGTGCTCCCTCAATACCTCAGATAGTGCACCCTCAATACCTCAGAAAGTGCTTCCTCAGTACCACAGAAAGTGATCCCTCAGTACCTCAGATAATGCTCCCTCAGTATGTCAGATAATGCTCCCACAGTCCCTCAGATATTGCTTCCTCAATAACTCAGAAAGTGCTCGCTTTATCCCTCAGATAGTACTTCCTCAGTACCTCAGATAGTGCTTGCTCAATACCACAGAAAGTACACCCTCCGTACCTCAGAACGTACTCACTCAATACCTCATTTAGAACTTCCTCAGTTCCTCAGATAATGCACAAAAAATACCTCAGAAATGGCTCCCTCAGTACCACAGATAGTGCACCCTCAATAACTCAGGTAGTACTTCCTCAGTAACTCAGACAGTGCTCCCTCAGTACTCTTATTGTGTTTCCTCAATACATCAGAAAGTGCTTCCTCGGTACCCCAGATAGTGCACCCTCAATAGCTCAGATTGTGCTCCCTCAATAACTCAGAAAGCACTCGCTCAATACCTCAGAGGGAGCAGACGACAAACATCAGAAAGTGCTCCTCAACACCTCAGGTAATGCTCCCTGAGTACCTTAGAGAGTGCTTCATCACAACCTCAGATAGCGCTTCCTCAATACCTCTGAAAGTGCAAACTTAATACCTCAGGAAGTGTTCCCTCAGTACCTCAGATAGTGCTCCCTCAGTACCACAGAAAGTGCTCCCTTAGTACCAAAGATAATGCTCCCTCAATAGATCAGATAGTGCTTCCTCAATACCTCAGAAGGTGCTCCCTCAATACCACAGAAGGTGCTCCCTCAATACCTCAGATAGTGCTCCCCCATATCTAAGATACTGCTCCCTTTATATCACAAAAGGAGTTCATGCCAGACCTCAGAAATTGTTCCCGCAATACCTCCGATAGTGCAACCTCAATACCTCAGGAAGTGCTCCCTCAGTACCTCAGATAATGCTCCCTCAGTACGTCAGATAATACTCCCTCAGTACCTCAGACAGTGCTTCCTCAATACCTCAGAAAGTGCTCCCTCAATGCCTCAGATATTTCTCACTCAATACCTTAGAAAGTGCTCCATCAATATGTCAGATAGTGCACACTCTGTACTTCAGGCAGTGCTTCCTCACAACACAGAAATTTCTCCCTCAATATGTCGAACAGTGCTTCCTTAACACGTCAGAATGTGCTCCCTCAGTACCACAGATAATGCTTCCTCAATACATCAGACAATACTCGGTCAATACCTCAGAAGGAGCTCCTCCAATACCTGAGATAGTGCTTCCTCAACATCTCAGTAATTGCACCCTCTATACGTCAGATAGTGCTCCCTCAATAACTCAGTAATTGCTCCCTCAATACCGCAGGAAGTGCTCCCTCAATACCTCAGATAGTGCTCACTCAATACCTTAGAAAGTGCTCCCTCAATACTTCAGACAGTGCACACTCTGTACTTCAGGCAGTGCTTCCTCACAACTCAGAAATTGCTCCCTCAATACGTCGGACAGTGCTTCCATAATACGTCAAAATGTGCTCCATCTGTACCTCAGATAATGCTCCCTCAGTACATCAGAGAGTGCTTGCTCAGATCCTCAAAAATTGCTCCCTGAATACCACAGAGAGTTCTTCCTCAATAACTCAGAATGTGCACCCTTAATACCTCAGAAAGTGCTTCTTCAGTACCACAGATAATGCTCCCTCAATACCTCAGAGTGTGATCCCACAATACCTCAGATAGTGCTCCCCCATAACTTATATAGTGCTCCCTCAATACCTCAGAAAGTGCAACCTCAACAACTCAGATAGTTCTCTCTCAGTTCATCACAGTGTAGTCCCTCAATACCTCAGATAGAATTCCTCAATACCTCACATAGATCTCCCTCAATACCTCAGAGAGTGCTCCATCAGTACCTCAGGCAGTGCTTCCTCAATACCTCAGAATGTGCTCCCTCAATACCTCAGATATATGTCACTCAATACCTTAGAAAGTGCTCCCTCAATACGTCAGATAGTGCACTCCCTGTACTTCAGGCAGTGCTTCCTCAAAACTCAGAAATTGCTCCCTCAATATGTCGGACAGTGCTTCCTTAATACGTCAAAAAGTGCTCCCTCACTACCTCAGATAGTGCTCCCTCAATACCTCAGATAGTGCTCACTCAATACCTTAGAAAGTGCTCCCTCAATACTTCAGACAGTGCACACTCTGTACTTCAGGCAGTGCTTTCTCACAACTCAGAAATTGCTCCCTCAATACTTCGGACAGTGCTTCCATAATACCACAGAGATTTCTTCCTCAATAACTCAGAAAGTGCACCCTTAATACCTCAGAAAGCGCTTCTTCAGTACCATAGATAATGCTCCCTCAATACCTCAGAGTGTTATCCCACAATACCTCAGATAGTGCTCCCCCATACCTTAGATAGTGCTCCCTCAATATCTCAGAAAGTGCAACCTCAATAACTCAGATAGTTCTCTTTCAGTTCCTCAGAGAGTAGTCCCTGAATACCTCAGATAGAGTTCCTCAATACCTCACATAGATCTCCCTCAATACCACAGAGAGTGCTCCATCAGTACCTCAGGCAGTGCTTCCTCAATACCTCAGGTAGTGCTCCCTCAGTACCTCAGGCAGTGCTTCCTCAGTACCTCAGAAAGCGCTCTCTCAATACTTGAGTTATTGCACACTCAGCCCCTCACATAGTACCTCCTCCATACCTCAGAAAGTGCTCCCTCCAGACCTCAGAAAGTGCTACTTCAGTATCTCATATCATGCTCACTCAATAGCTCAGAAAGTGCTCAGTCAATACCTCAGAAAGTGCTACCTCAGGACATCAGAGAGTGCTCCTTCAATTCCTCAGATAGTGCTCCCTCAATACTTCAAATATTGTTCATCAATACCTCAGATAAATCTCCCTCAATACTTCAGAGAGTGCTCCCCCATACCTAAGATAGTGCTCCCTTTATACCACAAAAGATGTTCACGCCATACCTCAGATATTGTTCCCGCAATACCTCTGATAGTGCACCCTCAATACCTCAGAAGGTGCTCCCTCAGTACCTCAGATAATGCTCCCTCAGTATGTCAGATAATGCTCCCTCAATACCTCAGAAAGTGCTCCCTCAATACCTCAGATATATCTCACTCAATACCTTAGAAAGTGCTCCCTCAATACGTCAGATAGTGCACTCTCTGTACTTCAGGCAGTGCTTCCTCAAAACTCAGAAATTGCTCCCTCAATCTGTCGGACAGTGCTTCCTTAATACGTCAGAAAGCGCTCCCTCAGAACCTCAGATAATGCTTCCTCAATACCTCAGAAAATACTCGGTCAATACCTCAGAAGGAGCTCCGCCAATACCTCAGATAGGGCTTCCTTAATATCTCAGTAATTGCTTCCTCACTAGCTCAGAAAGTGCTCCGTCAATACCTCAGAAAGTGCTCCCTCAATACCTCAGATAGTGCTCACTCAATACCTTAGAAATTGCTCCCTCAATACTTCAGACAGTGCACAATCTGTACTTCAGGCAGTGATTCCTCACAACTCAGAAATTGCTCCCTCAATACGTCGGATAGTGCTTCCATAATACGACAGAAAGTGCTCCCTCTGTACCTCAGATAATGCTCCCTCAGTACCTCAGAGAGTGCTTGCTCAGTTCCTCAAAAATTGCTCCCTGAATACCACAGAGAGTTCTTCCTCAATAACTCAGAAAGTGCACCCTTAATACCTCAGAAAGTGCTTCTTCAGTACCACAGATAATGCTCCCTCAATATCTCAGAGTGTGATCCCACAATACCTCAGATAGTGCTCCCCCATACCTTAGATAGTGCTCCCTCAATACCTCAGAAAGTGCAGCCTCAATAACTCAGATAGATCTCTCGCAGTTTCCCCGAGAGTAGTCCGTCAATACCTCAGATAGAATTCCTCAATACTTCACATAGATCTCCCTCAATACCTTAGAGAGTGCTCCATCAGGACCTCAGGCAGTGCTTCCTCAATAACTCAGAAAGTGCTCCCTCAATACCTCAGATAGTGCTCACTCAATACCTTAGAAAGTGCTCCCTCAATACTTCAGACAGTGCACAATCTGTACTTCAGGCAGTGCTTCCTCACAACTCAGAAATTGCTCCCTCAATACGTCGGATAGTGCTTCCATAATACGACAGAAAGTGCTCCCTCTGTACCTCAGATAATGCTCCCTCAGTACCTCAGAGAGTGCTTGCTCAGATACTCAAAAATTGCTCCCTGAATACCACAGAGAGTTCTTCAATAACTCAGAAAGTGCACCCTTAATACCTCAGAAAGTGCTTCTTCAGTACCACAGATAATGCTCCCTCAATACCTCAGAGTGTGATCCCACAATACCTCAGATAGTGCTCCCCCATTCCTTAGATAGTGCTCCCTCAATACCTCAGAAAGTGCTTCCTCAAAACCTCAGAAAATACTCGGTCAATACCTGAGAAGGAACTACCCAATACCTCAGATAGGGCTTCCTTAATATCTCAGTAATTGCTCCCTCACTACCTCAGAAAGTGCTCCCTCAATACCTCAGAATGTGCTCCCTCAATACCTCAGATAGTGCTCACTCAATACCTTAGAAAGTGCTCCCTCAATACTTCAGACAGTGCACACTCTGTATTTCAGGCAGTGCTTCCTCACAACTCCGAAATTGCTCCCTCAATACGTCGGATAGTGCTTCCATAATACGACAGAAAGTGCTCCCTCTGTTCCTCAGATAATGCTCCCTCAGTACCTCAGAGAGTCCTTGGTCAGATCCTCAAAAATTGCTCCAAGAATACCACAGAGAGTTCTCCCTCAATAACTCAGAAAGTGCACCCTTAAATCCTCAGAAAGTGCTTCTTCAGTACCACAGATATTGCTCCCTCAATACCTCAGTGTGATCCCACAATACCTCAGATAGTGCACCCCCATACCTTAGATAGTGCTCCCTCAATACCTCAGAAAGTGCAACCTCAATAACTCAGATAGTTCTCTCTCAGTTCCTCAGAGAGTAGTCCCTCAATACCTCAGATAGAGTTCCTCAATACTTCACATAGATCTCCCTCAATACCTTAGAGAGTGCTCCATCAGTACCTCAGGCAGTGCTTCCTCAATACCTCAGAAAGTGCTCCCTTAGTACCTCAGGCAGTGCTTCCTCAGTACCTCAGAATACTTGAGTTATTGCACACTCACTCCTTCGCATAGTACCTCCGCAATACCTCAGAAAGTGCTCCCTCTAGAGCTCAGAAAGTGCTACTTCAGTATCTCATATCATGCTCACTCAATAGTTCAGAAAGTGCTCAGTCAATTCCTCAGAAAGTGCTACCTCAGTAAATCAGAGAGTGCTCCTTCAATTCCTCAGACAGTACTCCCTCAATACATCACATATTGTTCATCAATACCTCAGATAAATCTCCCTCAATACCTCAGAGAGTGCTCCCTCAGTACATAAGGAAATGCTTGCTCAATACCTCAGAAAATGCTCCATCAGTACCTCAGAGAGTGCTTCCTCAATACATCAGATAGTGCTTCCTTACGAGCTCAGAAAGTGCTCCCTCAATACGTGAGATATTGCACGCTCAGTACCTCAGATAGTGCTTGCTCAATTCCTCAGACAGTACTCCCTCAGTATCTCAGATAGTGCTTCCTCAATACCTCAGAAAGTGCTCCCCCAGGACCTCAGAGAGTGCTTCCTCAGCAAACCAAATAGTGCTTCCTCAATACCTTAGAAAGTGCTCCCTCAATGCCTCAAATAGTGCTTCCTCATTACCTCAGATACTGCACACCCAATATCTCAGGAAAGGCTACCTCAATACCTCAGATAGTCCGTACCTCATTACCTCAGAAAGTGCTCCCTGAATTCCTCAGATAGTGCTCCCTCTATACCTCGGATAGTGCACCCTCTATACCTCAGAAATTGCTACCTCAGTAACACAGAAAGTGCTCCCTGAGTACCTCAGATAATGCACCCACAGTCCCTCAGATATTGCTTCCTGAATACCTCAGAACGTGCTCCCTCAATAATTCAGGTAGTGCACCCTCAATACTTTAGAAAAAAATTCCCACAATACCACAGTAAGTGCTCCCTCAATACCTCAGATAATGCTCACTCAATACCTCAGAAAGTGAACCTTCAATAGTTCAGGTAGTGTACTCTCTGTACCTCAGGTAGTGCTTCCTCAGTACTCAGACAGTGCTCCCTCAATTCCTCAGATAGTGCACCCTCAATAACTCAGAAAGTGCTTCCTCAGTATCACAGAAAGTGCTCCCTCAGTACCTCAGATAATGCTCCCTCAGTATGTCAGAAAATGCTCCCTCAGTCCCTCAGATATTGCTTCCTCAATACGTCAGAAAGTGCTCCCTTTATACCACAGATAGTACTTCCTCAGTACCTTAGTTAGTGCTTGCTCAATACCACAGAAATTAATCCCTCAGTACCTCAGAAAGTACTCCCACAATACCTCAGATAGTGCTCCCTCAATACCTCAGATAGTGCTCCCTCAATACCTTAGCCAGCGCACCATCAGTACCTCAGAAAATGCTCCATCAATACCTCAGATAGTACACCCTCAGTACCTCAGAAAGTGCTCCCTCACTACTTCAGAAACTGCTCCCTCAATACCTCACGTAGTGCACCCTCAATACCTCAGAAAAGGCTCCCTCAATACCTCAGACAGTGCACCCTCAATAACTCAGGTAGTGCTTCCTCAGTAACTCAGATAGTGCTCCCTCAGGACTCTTATTGCGCTTCCTCAATACATCAGAAAGTGCTTCGTCGGTACCCCAGATAGTGCACGCTCAATAGCTCAGATAGTGCTCCCTCAATACCTCAGAAAGCACTCGCTCAATACTTCAGAAGGAGCACCCGCAATACCTCAGAAAGTGCTCAATCAATACCTCAGATAATGCTCCCTCAGAACCTCAGATAGCGCTCCCTCAATACCTCAGATAGTGCTCATTCAATACCTTAGAAAGTGCTCCCTCAATACGTCTGATAGTGCACACTCAATACCTTAGATAGTGCTTGCTCAATACCTCGGAAAGTAATCACTCAACACCTCAGAAAGTTCTCCCTCAGTACCTCAGATATTGTACCATCAGTATCTCAGAAACTGCTCCCTCAATACCTCAGAAAATGCTCCCTCAATACCTGAGAAAATGCTACATCAATATCTCAGATAGTGCACACTCAGCACCTCAGAGGGTGCTCCCTCAGTGCCTCAGACAGTGCATCCTCATTACCTCAGAAAGTACTTCCTCAATACCTGAGATATTGCTCCCTCAGTAGTTCAGATAGTGTTTCCTCAATACCTCAGAAAGTGCTCCCTCAGTACCTCAGATAATGCTCCCTCAGCATGTCAGATAATGCTTCCTCAGTACCTCAGATAGTGCTTCCTCAGTACCTCAGATAATGCTCCCTCAGAATCTCAGCTAATGCTCCCTCCGTACCTCAGATAGTGCTTCCTCAGTACCTTAGAAGGCATTCCCTCAGTATCTCAGATAATGTACACTCAGTCCCTCCGATAGTGCTTCCTCACGACCTCAGAAAGCGCTCCCTCAATATCTCAGATCACGCTTCTTCAGATCCTCAAAAATTGCACCCTCAATACCTCAGATAGCGCTTCCTCAATACCTCAGAAAGTGCACCATTAATACCTCAGAAAGTGCTCCCTCAGTACCTCAGAAAGTCCTCCCTCAGTACCACAGATCATGCTCCCTCCAAACCTCAGATAGTGCTTCCTCAATATCTCAGAAAGTACTCCCTCAATATCTCAGAATGTGTTCCCTCAATACCTCCTTGCTCCCCATACCTTAGATAGCACTCCCTCAATACCTCAGCTCGTGCTCCCTCAATACGTCAGAAGGTGTTCACTCAATACCTCAGAAAGTGCCAATTCTGTACTTCTGAAAATTGCTTCCTCAATACCTCAGAATGTGTTCCCTCCATCCCTCAGATAATGCCTCCACAATACCTCAGAAAGTGCTCCCTCAAAACCTGAGATATTGTTCCCTCAGTAGCTCAAATAGTGCTTGCTCAATACTTCAGCGAGTGCTCCCTACGTACCTCAGATAGTGCTCCTTCAATACCTCAAAAAGAGCTCCTTTCATACCTCGGAAAGTGCTCCCTCAATACCTCAGAAAGTGTTTCCTCAATACCTCAGATAGTGTTCCTCAATACCTCAGATAGATCTCCCTCAATACCACAGAGGGTGCACCCTCAGTACCTCATGTCGTGCTTCCTCAATACCTTAGTATGTGCTCCGTCAGTACCTCAGAGAGTGCTTCCTCAGTACATCAGGCAGTACTTCCTCAATACCTCAGGACGTGCTCCCTCAATACCTGAAATATTGCTTCCTCAGTAGCTCAGATAGTGCGTCCTCAATACCTCAGAAAGTGCTCCCTCCATACCTGAGACATTGCTCCCTCAGTACCTCATATAGCGCTTTCTGAATACCTCAGAACGTCCTCCCTCAGTACCTCAGAGAGTGCTTCCTCAGTAAATCAAATAGTGCTTCCTCAAACCTAAGAAAGTGCTCCCTCAATACCTCAGTTCATCAGATAGTGCTTGCTCAATACCTCAGAAAGTACTCCCGCAGTACCTCAGAAAGTACTCCCACAATACCTCAGAAAAGGCTCCCTCAGTACCTCAGATAGTGCACCCTTAGTACCTCAGAAAATGCTCCCTCAATACCTCAGAAAAGCCTCTCTCAATACCTCACATTGTGCACCGTCAGTACCTCAGATAGTGCTTCCTAAGTACCTCAGAATGTGCTCCCGCAGTACTGCAGAAAGTGCTCCCTCAATACCTCTGATAATGCTCCCTCAGTACCTCAGGTAGTGCTTCCTCAATACCTCAGAAAGTGCTCCCTCAGTATCCTAGATAGCGCTACAAAGTACCTCAAATAGTGCCTCCTCAATACCTCAGAAAATGCACCCACAAAACTTGCGAGATTGCTACCTCAGTAGCTCAAATAGTGCTTGCTCAATACCTCAGATAGTGCTCCCTCAATAGCTCAAAAAGAGCTCCTTCCATACCTCAGAAAGTGCTCTCTCAATACCTCAGAAACTTCTTCCTGAGTACCGAGATAGTGCTCCATCAATACCGCACTAAGTACTCCCTCAATGCCTCAGAAAGTGCTCCCTCAATACCTGAGATATTGCTTCCACAGTAGCTCAGATAGTGTTTGCTCAATACCTCAGAAAGTCCTCCCTCTGTAACTCAGATAGACCTCCCTCGGTACCTCAGATAGTGCTTTCTCAATGCCTCAGAAAGTGCTCCCTCAGTACCTCAGAGAATGCTTTCTCAGTTAATCAAATAGTGCTCCCTCAATACCTCAGAAAGTGCTTTCTGAATACCTCAGATATTATTCCTCAGTACCTCAGATAGTGCTTGCTCAATACCTCGAAAAGTACTCCCTCAACACCTCAGAAAGGTCTCCATCAGTACTTCAGATAGTGCACAATCAGTATCTCAGAAAATGCTCCCTCAATACCTCAGAAAATGCTCCCTCAATACCTCAGAAACTGTCCCCTCAGTACCTCAGAGAGCGCTTCCAAAGTACCTCAGATAGTGCCTCCTCAAAAACTCAGAAAATGCACCCTCAAAACTTGAGAGATTGTTCCCTCCGTAGCTCAAGTAGTGCTTGCTCAATACCGCAGATCGTGCTCCCTCAATAGCACAAAAAAGAGCTCCTTCCATACCTCAGAAAGTGCTCCCTCAATACCTCAGATAGTGTTCCTCAATGCCTCAGATAGTGCACACTCAGCAGCTCAGAGGGTGCTCCCTCAGTGCCTCAGACAGTGCGTCCTCATTACCTCAGAAAGTACTTCCTCAATACCTGAGATATTGCTCCCTCAGTAGTTCAGATAGTGCTTCCTCAATACCTCAGAAAGTGCTTCCTCAGTACCACAGAAAGTGCTCCCTCAGTACCTCAGATAATGCTCCCTCTGTATGTCAGATAATGCTTCCTCAGTACCTCAGATAGTGCTTCCTCAGTTCCTCAGATAATGCTCCCTCAGTATCTCAGCTAATGCTCCCTCCGTACCTCAGATAGTGCTTCCTCAGTACCTTAGAAAGCATTCCCTCATTATCTCAGATAGTGCTTCCTCACTACCTCAGAATGCGCTCTCTCAATACCTCAGAGAGTGTTCCCTCAATATCTCAGATCACGCTTCTTCAGATCCTCAAAAATTGCTCCCTCAATAACTTAGATAGCGCTTCCTCAATACCTCAGAAAGTGCACCATTAATACCTCAGAATGTGCTCCCTCAGTGCCTCAGAAAGTGCTCCCTCAGTTCCACAGATAATGCTCCCTCAAAACCTCAGATAGTGCTTCCTCACTACCTCAGAAATTACTCCCTCAATACCTCAGAATGTGCTCCCTCAATACCTCCTTGCCCCCATACCTTAGATAGCACTCCCTCAATACCTCAGAAAGTGCTCCCTCAATACCTCAGCTAGTGCTCCCTCTATACGTCAGAAGGTGCTCCCTTAGTACCTCTTATAATGCTCCATCAATATCTCAGAAAGTGTTCACTCAATACCTCAGAAAGTGCACATTCTGTACTTCAGACAATTGCTTCCTCAATACCTCAGAAAGTGTTCACTCAATACCTCAGAATGAGTTCCCTCCATCCCTCAGATAATGCCTCCTCAATACCTCAGATAGTGCTCCCTCAAAACCTGAGATATTCTTCCCTCAGTAGCTCAAATACTGCTTGCTCAATACTTCAGCGAGTGCTTCCTCCGTACCTCAGACAGTGCTCCCTCAATACCACAAAAAGAGCTCCTTTCATACCTCAGAAAGTGCTCCCTCCATACCTGAGACATTGCTCCCTCAGTACCTCACATAGCGCTTTCTGAATACCTCAGAACGTGCTCCCTCAGAACCTCAGAGAGTGCTTCCTCAGTAAATCAAATAGTGCTTCCTCAAACCTAAGAAAGTGCTCCCTCAATACCTCAGTTCATCAAATAGTGCTTGCTCAATACCTCAGAAAGTACTCCCGCAGTACCTCAGAAAGTACTCCCACAATACCTCAGAAAAGGCTCCCTCAGTACCTCAGATAGTGCACCCTCAGTACCTCAGAAAACGCTCCCTCAATACCTCAGAAAAGGCTCTCTCAATACCTCAAATTGTGCACCGTCAGTACCTCAGATAGTGCTTCCTAAGTACCTCAGAATGTGCTCCCGCAGTACTGCAGAAAGTGCTCCCTCAATACCTCTGATAATGCTCCCTCATTACCTCAGAAAGTGCTCACTCAATACCTCAGAAACTGCTTCCTGAGTACTGAGATAGTGCTTCATCAATACCGCACTAAGTACTCCCTCAATGCCTCAGAAAGTGCTCCCTCAATACCTGAGATATTGCTTCCACAGTAGCTCAGATAGTGTTGGCTCAATACCTCAGAAAGTGCTCCTTCCATACCTCAGATAGTGCTCCCTCAGTACCTCAGATTGTGCTTTCTCAATGCCTCAGAAAGTGCTACCTCAGTACCTCAGAGAATGCTTTCTCAGTTAATCAAATAGTGCTCCCTCAATACCTCAGAAAGTGCTCCCTCAGTACCTTAGAAAATACTCCCGCAATACCTCAGAAAATGCTCCCTCAATACGTCACATAGGGCACAGTCAGTACGTCAGATCGTGCTTCCTAAGTACCTCAGAAGGTGCTCCCGCAGTACTGAGAAAGTGCTCCCTCAATACCTCAGAAAATGCTCCCTCAATACCTCAGGTAGTGCTCACTCAATACCTCAGAAAGTGCACCCTCTATATGTCAGAAAGTGCTCCCTCAGTACCTCAGATAGTGCTAACTCAGCATCTCAGACAATGCTTCCTCAATACATCAGAAAGTGCTCCCTCAGTACGTCTGATACTGCTCCCTCAACACCTCAGAAATTACTGGCTCAATACCTCATAAAGTGCCCCCTCAATACGTCAGATAGTGCACACTCATAACCTCATACAGTGCTTCCTCAGTACATCTGACAGTGGTCCCTCAATAGCTCAGATAGTGCTTCCTCAATACCTCAAACAGTGCTCCCTCAGTACCTCAGAATGCGCTCCCTCAGTACCTGAAATAATGCTCCTTCGGAACTCACATGGTGCTTCCTCGTTACCTCAGATAGTACTCCCTCAATACCTCAGAAAGCACTCGTTCAATACCTCAGAAGGAGCACCCTCATTATCTCAGAAAGTGCTCCCTCAATACCTCACATAGTGCACACTCAGTACCTCAGACAGTGGTCCCTCAATACCTCAGATAGTGCGCAATCAGTACCTCAGAAAGTGCTCCCTCAGTACATCAGACAGTGCTTCCTCAATAACTCAGAATGTGCACCCTCACTACGTCAGAAAGTGGCCCCTCAGTACATCAAATACCTCAGTACTCAATACCTCAGAAAGTACTCGCTCAATTCCTCAGATAGTGCACACTCAGGACCACAGAAAGTGCTCTCTCAAACTTCAGAAAGTGCTCCCTCAGTACCTCAGGTAGTGCTTCCTTAATACCTCAGAAAGTGCTCCTTCAGTACCTCAGAGAGTTCTTCCTCGGTACATCAGATAGTGCTCGCTCAATACCTCAGAAAGTACTTCCTCAGTACCTCAGATAGTGCTTTTTCAATACCTCAGAAAATGCTCCCTCAGTACCTCATATAATGCTCCCTCAATATCTCAGAAAGTGCTCACTCAATACCTCAGAAAGTGCTCGCTCAATAAGTAGGATAATGCTCCCTCAATACCTCAGTAGGTGCTCTCTCAATACCTCAGATAGTTTCACACTCAGTACCTCAGACAGTGCTTCCTCAGTACCTCAAATAATACTCTCTCTGACCTCACATGGTGCTTTCTCAATACATCAGAAAGTGCTCCCTCAGTATCTCAGCTAGTGCTCCCTCAATGCCTCAGAAAGTGCTCCCTCAATACCTCAGATAGTGCTCGCCAATACCTCAAATAGTGCTCCCTCAACACTTCAGATAGTTCTCCCTCAGTATCTCATATAATGCTCCCTCAATATCTCAGAATGTGCTCACTTAATACCTCAGTGCTTCCTCAGATCCTCAGAACATGCTCCCTCAGTTCCTCAGATAGTGCTCCCCAATGCTTCAAATAGTGCTCCCTCAATACCTCAGAAAGGTCTCCCTCAGTCCCTCATATAATGCTACCTCAATATCTCAGAAAGTGCTCACTCAATCGCTCAGAAAGTGCTCTCTCAGTAACTCAGAAAATTGCTTCCTCTATTCCTCAGGAAGTGCTTCCTCAATACCTCAGAAAGTTGTCCCTCAGTACCTCAGAGACTGCTTCCTCAATACGTCAGAAATTGCCCCCTCAATACCTGAGATTTTGCTCCCTCAGTACCTCAGAAGTGCTTGCTCAATACCTCAGAAAGTACTCCCTCAGTACCTCAGACAGTGCTTCCTCAATGCCTCAGAGAGTGCTTCCTCAATAAATCAAATAGTGCTTCCTCAATACCTCAGATAGTGCACCCTCAGTACCTCAGAAAGTACTCCGTCAATACCTCAGAAAGTGCTTCCTCAGTCCCTCAGAAAGTACTCCCTCAATACCTCAGAAAGTGCTTCCTCAGTACCAGAGAACGTGCTCCCTCATTATCTCAAATATTGCTCCCTCAATACCTCAGATAGTGCTTCCTCAGTACCTCAGAAAGTGCTCCCTCAATATCTCAAAAAGTGCTTCCTCTGTACCTCAGAAAGTGCTCGCTTTTTACCTTAGATAATGCTCCCTCAGAACGTCAGATAGTGCTTCCTCAATACCTCAGATTGTGCTCCCTGAATGCCTCAGATAGTGCTTCCTGAAATCCTCAGAAATTGCTCCCTCAAAGCCTCAGATTGTGCTTCCTCAATACCTCAGAAAGTGCTCCCTTAATATCTCAGAAAGTGCAACCTCAGTAGCTGAGAAAGTGCTCCCTCAGTACCTCAGAAAGTGCTCCCTCAGTACCACAGATAATGCTCCCTCAGTACCTCAGAATGTGCCTCCTCATTACCTCAGATAGTGCCTCTTTGAAGGGAGGGGGAGAAAGAGACAGAGAGTTCACCTTTCAATCCAGTGATTTCAGCGGGAAAGTTCCTTCAGAACAGACCGTTTTGAGGAAGAGTCACTTGGAATGCGAATTGTTCCTCTCTCTCTTCACCGTTGCTTCCTGCTAAATTGTGCTGAATTTCCCCACCATCTGTTGACTTGAGAACTTGACCTGATCCAAGTGTCACTGAGTAATTCAGTCTGTGTTCAATGCCCTGAGGCTGCTACTGTTGAAAGTTGACAAACAGGTTTAAGGCTGTGTAAGGTATTGTATTCGGTGGGCGGGCTACATGGGAGAACAGATACAGAACACAGGCACACTGCAATGTTAGGTCTGAGCTGTTCCTTCTGAACTAACATCACAAAGTTACATTGATCAGGATCTTTGTGAAGTGCCTTTTTCAAGTGACCCTTCCTCAAAACGGTCTGTTCTGAAAGAAATTTCCCGCAGAAATCACTGGATTGAAAGGTGAACTCTCTCTCTGTCTCTTTCTCCTACTCCCTTCAGAAATGCTGCTGGGCATGTTTAGCCTCTTCAGCAATCTCTGTATTGATGTTTCAGGTCTCTAGTGCGTCCGTAAAGATTGATTTTAGTGTTGAATTCTCAAACTTGCTCTATTAAAGGGATTGAATCCCTCTGCTACAAAGGGGGTCAGTTACCTCAGCTAACAGGTTCGTGATGCCAACATTGTTGGTTCAATCTCTATCATGTCTGAAATTACCATGAAGGCCCCAGCTTCTCAACCTCGCCCCTTACCAGAGGTGTGTGACCCACCAGACCTCTCTCTCTGACAAGACAGCAGCTCTCGTGTCCTCCTGGTCTATAATAACTTCCCAACTTTAAAAAGGCACTCCAGTAAGAGAGCTCTTTACACGGTTCAGGTCAAACTCCTGGAGCTCCCTCCCTAACATCACTGTGGGACACCAAAGGACTGCAGCAGGAGAGTACACCCCACCCCCACCTTCCAGGCAACTATTAGAGTGTGTGGGAATCACATGCAAGCCATATTTGAAAATAAGTTTTATAACAGGGTCACTGTTTATGGTTATTAACTCTGTTTCTTTACCCGTGTTGAAATCAGCGTAATGACGAAGCTAAGGGTCAGTTGAAAATGACAATGATAGCCTTTTGTAGGTTGGTGTTTATTAGAGTTTGTATCGACTGTATGAATGTTTGAGCACTTATTCAAGGGCATGCAGGGAGCAGCCAGAGGAAGTGATGGGGGCTGGTATAATTGCGACACTTAAAAGGTATCAGGATGAGTATGTGAATAGGAAGGGTTTAGAGGGCTATCAGCCAAGTGCTAGCAAATGGAATGAAATGAGATGAGAATATCTGGTTGGTATGGACGAGTTGGACAGGAGGGTCTGTTTCCAAGCAGTGAACCTCTATGACTCTGTGCCTTTGAATAGTCAATTGCAGAGAGTTTCAGACAGGGTTTGGTTTGTGTGTCTCTCTCATGCTTCCTCAGAATCTGCAAACCCTATGTCTCCAAATTTACACAAGACTCTATGAAATAGGAAAAAAGAGGGTCAGTGCTGAGGGAGTGCTGCACTGTCAGAGGGTCAGTACTGAGGGAGTGCAGCTCTGTCAGAGGGTCAGTACTGAGGGAGTGCTGACTGTCGGAGGGTCAACACTGAGGGAGTGCTGCACTGTCAGAGGGTCAGTACTGAGGGAGTGCAACACTGTCAGAGGGTCAGTACTGAGGGAGTGCTGCACTGTCGGACGGTTAGTACTGTGGGAGTGTTGCACTGCAAGATGGTCAGTTATGAGAGGGCTTCACTGTCAGAGGGATTGAATCACTCTGCTACAAAGGGGGGTCAGTTACCTCAGCTAACAGGTTCATGATGCCAACATTGTTGGTTCTAACTCTATCATATCTGAAATTATCAGGAAGACCTGAGGGAGTGCTGCACTGTCAGAGGGTCAGTACTGAGGGAGTGCTGCACTGTCAGAGGGTCAGTACTGAGGGAGTGTTGCACTGTAAGATGTTCAGTTATGATGGAGTGCTGTACTGTCAGAGGTTTTGACCTGAGATTGGGCCCCACTGTCGGAGGGTCAGTATAGGGCCACTTCCACAGTGTCAGAGAGTCAGTACTGAGGGAGTGCATCACTATCAGAGGATCAGTATGGAGGGAGTGCAGCATTGTCAGACAATCAGTGTGGAGGGAGTGCAGCATTGTCAGAGGATCAGTACGGAGGGAGTGCAGCATTGTCAGAGGATCAGTGTGGAGGGAGTGCAGCATTGTCAGAGGATCAGTATGGAGGGAGTGCATCATTGTCAGAGAGTCAGTGTGGTGGGAGTGCAGCATTGTCAGAGAGTCAGTGTGGAGGGAGTGCAGCATTGTCAGAGGGTCAGTGTGGAGGGAGTGCAGCATTGTCAGAGGATCAGTGTGGAGGGAGTGCAGCATTGTCAGAGGATCAGTGTGGAGGGAGTGCAGTATTGTCAGAGGGTCAGTGTGGAGGGAGTGTAGCATTGTCAGAGGATCAGTATGGAGGGAGTGCATCATTGTCAGAGAGTCAGTGTGGTGGGAGTGCAGCATTGTCAGAGGATCAGTGTGGAGGGAGTTCAGCCTTGTCAGAGGTTCAGTGTGGAGGGAGTGCAGCATTGTCAGAGGATCAGTGTGGAGGCAGTGCAGCATTGTCAGAGTATCAGTACGGAGGGAGTGCAGCATTGCCAGAGGTTCAGGACGGAGGGATTGCTGTGCAGTGAGAGTCAGTAATTATGAAGTGCGCACTCTCTGAGGTTTAGTACTAATGGATGGCCATGCTGTCAGAGTGTCGCACTGTGAGAGGGTTACTACTGAGGGAGCGCTGCACTGTGAAAGGGTTAGAACTGAGGGAGCACCGCACTCTGAGGGGATTAGTAGTGAGGGATCACCGCACTGTGAGGGGGTCAGTGCTGAGGGATCACCGCGCAGTGAGGGGGTCAGTACTGAGGGATCACCGCGCTGTGAGGGGGTCAGTACTGAGGGGCCACCACACTATGTGTCAGACAGTCAGTCCTGAGTGATTGCTGCATTGCCAGAGGGTCAGTACTGAGAGAGTGATATACACTCAAAGGGTCATAACTGAGGGAGCGCTACATGGTCAGTGTGTCAGTTCTGAGGGAGTGTTGTTTCAGAGGGTCAGTACTGAGGGAGAGCTGCACCGCCAAAGGGTCAGCACTGAGGGAGTGCTACACTGCCAAAGGGTCAGTACTGAGGCATTGCTGGTTATCAGAAGTGCAGGAAGGAGGCAGTGCTGCACTGTCAGAGTGTCAGATCTGAGGGAGTTCTGCTCTGTCGGAGAGTCAGTACTGAGAAAATGCCACGTTTTCGGAGGGTCAGTACCGAGGGAGTGCTACACTGTAAGAGCATCTGTATTGAGGGAGTGCTACACCGTCGGAGGGTCTGTACTGAGGGAATGCCACACTGTATGAGTATCAGTACTGAGGGAATGCCACACTGTAGAAATGTCAGTACAAAGAGAGTGCTGTACTGTCAGAGAATCAGTACTGAGGGAGTGCTGCACTGTCAGAGAATCAGTACTGAGGGAGTGCTGCACTGTCAGAGGGTCAGTACTGAGGGATTGCAGCTCCGTCAGGGGCGCAGGGCCAAGGGGCTGTTGCAGTGTCAGAGGGTCAGTCCTGAGGAAGTTCAGAATGATGAGAGAATGCGCCGCATTATCTGAAAGTCAGTATGAAGGTGTGGCACACTGTGGGAGGGTCAGTATACGTGCAATGCCTCACTGTCAGAGGGTCAGTACTGAGGGAGTGCTGCAGTGTCTTAGGAACAGTACTGAGGGAGAGTTGCACTGAAAGAGGGTCAGTACTGAGGGAGTGCTGCACTGTCAGAGGGTCAGTACCAAGGGAGTGCTGCACTGAAAGAGGGTCAGTACTGAGGGAGTGCTGCACTGTCAGAGGGTCTGTACGGAGGGAGTGCTGCACTGTCAGATGGTCAGTACTGAGGGTAGTGCTGCACTGTCAGGGGTCAGTACTGAGGAAGTGCTGCACTGTCAGAGGGTCTGTACTGTTGAGAGCTGCATTGTTGGAGGGTTAGTCCTGAGGGAGCACCGCGCTGTCAGAGGGTCAGTGTTGAGGGAGAGCTGCACTGTGAGAGGCTCAGTACTCATGGATTGCTACACTGTGAGAGGGTCAGTACTGAGGGAGAGCTGCACTGTCAGAGGGTCAGTACTGAGGGAGCACTGCACTGTCAGAGGGTCAGTCCTGAGGAATCGCCGCACTGTGAGAGGGTCAGTACTCAGGGATTGCTACACTTTGGAGGGTCATTACTGAGGGAGTGCCGCACTGTCAGAGGGTCATTACTGAGGGAGAGCTGGACTATCAGAGGGTCAGTTTGAGGGAGGGCTGCACTGTCAGAGAGTCAGTACTGTGGAAATGCTGCACTGTCATATGGTCATTACTGAGGGAGTGCTGCACTGTCAGAGGGTTATTACTGAGGGAGTGCTGCACTGTCAGAGGGTTATTACTGAGGGAGTGCTGAACTGTCAGAGGATACTACTGAGGGAGTGCTGCACTATCAGGGGGTCAGTAATGGGGGATTGCCGCAATGTCAGAGGATCAATCTGGGGGCAGTGCTGCACTGTGAGAAGGTCAGTACTGAGGGAGCGCTGCACTTTCAGAGAGTCAGTACTGAGGGAGTGCCACACTGTCAGAGGATCATTACTGAGGGAGTGCTGCACTGTCAGAGGATCATTACTGAGGGAGTGCTGCACTGTCAGCGCATCAGTCTGGGGGATACCTGCATTGTAAGAGAGTCAGGACTGAGTGAGTGCCACACTATCAGATGGGCTGAATTACCTAATTTCTGCTCACATATCTTGTGATCTCCGAGGAATATCTGAAATTGTTCAGTACATTTCTGCCTCTGCTTCCTACATACCTTGCTCAGCAATGATTCCCACGTCCAGATTCCAGAGACTGTGTTCAAACAGACCGTCTTCATTTGGTTACCACCCTCTTTTCCCAGGGATCAAGTTTTCGTTTCGTGTGACTGACCTGCCAGCTCAAAGGGATATTTTCATACTGCAGGGCTGAGGTTTATTCCTCAGCTTCAATGTGCTCATCCCAAATGAATCCCACTGTCCCACACTCAGCACAGTTGGGTGTTCCTTATTTCTGAGCTTCCCAATGCTACTCCACATCCAGAATGACATCCCACACTCCTCCAAATCATATCGCAGGCTAATTGCCTGGGAGAGAGCAGTGCTAAGAGGGGAAATAAAAATCTGAAAGTACCTTACAGTCACATTACGGGTGAATTGATAATGAGAGAAAGAGTAGGTTGTGGAACACAGTGAAAATTTGTGCTTGGACCCAGAGGCTACAGTGAATAGATACATTTTGTCAATGTTCATTGGGACAGTGTTGATATGAAATCGTGGAGATGCTCTGTGATACAATTAAATGAATTAGCATAGAGAGAGAGAGAGAGAGAGAGAGAAAAGGTTCTGGGTGGTCTGGCCTTCTTACAACCCAATAAATCCCCAAAGACGGTGGAAATGTATCTCAGTTTACCGAATGAGGTGATGGAGGAAGGAGCAGGTACACTTGCAAACATTTTCAAATCCCCTCTGGCTACAGGACAGGTGTCGTCGGACTGACCATGTGGTACTGTTATTCAAAAAGGAGCAGGAGATATATCAGGCAGCTACAAGCCAGTCAGGCTAATATCGTTGGTGGGACGTCTATTAGAACCATTTTGGGAGATAGAATTAATCAGCATTTAAAGAGACTGATGTCCATGAAGAACAGTCAGAATGGTTGTGTTAAGGGGAGGTCAGGTCTGACCAATGGGTTTGCACTTTTTAAGCAGGTGACCAGCTATGTAAATAAAGGCAATGCTTTCCTGTCGCCTGCTTGGAGGTCAGTAAGGCTTTTATCAGGATCCATACTGGAAACTGATAGTGAACATAAAAACTCAAGATCCAAGGAATTTGGCGCAGAATGCTGAGTGGCAGGAAGCAGACAGTGATGGCCCAGTTAGAAATCTCTGTCTGTTCATGTCTCGCTGTTGGGGTCTTGCTGATGTGGTTGATAGAAAAGATTTAGATTTGAATTTTGGAGGGTTAATCAGTGGGTTCATGAATGATATGAAGATTGGTTGGGTGATAAATACTGAGGATGATAGCCTTAGATTACAGAAGGATGGAGATGGCCTTGTCAGATTGACCGATCAGTGGAAACGGGTGAGCTGCCTGAAGACTGGAGGGTGATTAATGATGTGTCATTATTGAAGTAAGGCTGCAAGGAACAGCCATTGAACTATGGAGCTGTGAGCCTGATGGCAGTGGGGGGGTAAGCTGTTGGAGGGCATTCTGAGACACAATTTACATGCATTTGGAAAAGCAAGAATTGATTAGGGATGGTCAGCTTGGCTTTGTTTGTGGAAATAATGTGTCCAACTTGATAAAGCTTTTGAAAGGATGACCAAGGAGACAGATGTGAAGGTTTCACATGGGAGACTGCTTAGTAAAAGGTTGGATGACATGGCATCCAAGGAGAGAGGACAGCACGGTGTCTCAGTGGTTTGATTCTAACTCCCGGTGACTGTCTGTGTGGAGTTTACACATTCTCTCTGTATCTGTGCGGGTTTCCTCCGGGTGCTCCAGTTTCCTCCCACCGCCCAAAGTTGCCATGGGAAATGCAGCATTACAGGGATTGAGTAGAGGATGTGAGTCTGGGTGGGATGCTGTTCAGACAGTCAGTGTGGAGCCAATGGACCGAATGGCTTGCTTCTACACTGTAGGAATTCTAAAATTAATCCAGAGAGATTAGTAATGTTCTGGGGATCTGGGCTCCAATCTTGGACAGGGGTGGATGTGGGTCCTTCCAGTCTGAAGGGGTTTGAACGCAATCTGAGAGGGGGAGCTGGGCTGCATCCTGAAATGTTGAGGATGTGAATGTTTTGTGGAGCTACTGTCTGAGGGGTTTTGGGTGTTAAACACAACAAAGTGATGCTTTCTTAGGTATTGAGGGAGCACTTTCTGAGGTATTGAGAGAACACTTTCTGAGGTACTGAGGGAGAACTATCTGGCGGTACAGAGTGCAGAGGGTAGAAAGGAACAGATGCAATTCCCCGAGGCACTCTGGTGTTGTAATTTGAAATGGAAACCACTCTCCATTTCAGAAGATTCAGATCATTTTAAACAATCCGTGAAAAATAACAGCAGCATGTGTCTGAAACATGGTTTGGGGGAAAACTTTCCTCAATCTATTCTTACTTGTCGCTTGGAGACGTTTTAGAAAAGCAGGCACCCAAACAGAATAATCCTGTCGATGCAAGAGGTGGTGCACAGGAAGATCCAACAAGTCATCTGTCGCTGCTGTCTGTCTCCCTGGAGCAGTCATCATGTGAGATCAGGGTTCAGTCCTCGGAGAAATCATTTCTCCAGCAATACCTCAAGCATGCCTTCACAGCTGTGTGTGTGTGTGTGTGTGTGTGTGTGTGTGTGTGTGTGTGTGTGTGTGTGTGTGTGTGTGTGTGTGTGTGTGAGAGAGAGAGAGAGAGAGAGAGAGAGAGACAGAGAGAGATACTGCCCGTGTTTGTGTGTGCGACAGAGTAGATGCATGTGTATCTCTGTGTGTCTGTATATGTGCGTGAGAGAGAAAGTGCATGTTCATGTGAGAGTGTGAATCTGTGTGTGTGTTTGAGGGTGTGTGTGTGTATGTGTGAGAGAGTGTGTTTGTCTGTGTGTGAGAGAGGTCGGTGTGAGAGATTGTGTCTGTGTGTCTATGTGTGTGACAATGTGTCTCTGTGTGAGAAGGACTGTGTATGTGCGTGAGAGAGAGAGTGTGTATGCGTGTGTGAGAGAGTGTGTCTATGTGCATGTGTATGGAGAATGAGTGTGTCTGTGTGTGAGAGAGTGTGTGAAAGAGTGTGTGTGTGAGAGAATGCGTAAGAGAGAGAGTGTGCATGTCTGAGTGTGTAAGAGACGGTGTTTGAGAGTGTGTGAGTGAGAGTGTGTGTGAGAGAGAGTGTGTCTGTGTGTGTGAGTGTGTAAGAGAGAGTGTGTGTCCACGTGTGTGTGTGAGAAAGAGTGTGTATGTGTGTGTGAGAGAGTGTGTGAGAGTGTGTCTGTGTATGTTTTAGGGAGCGTGTGTCTGTGTTCATGTGTGTGTGTGTGAGAGAGTGTGTGCCTGTGTGTGCATGTGTGTGAGATAGTGTCTGTGTATGTGAGAGAGTGAAAGTGTGTGCATGTGAGAATGTGTGTGAGAGAGAGTGTGTGTGTATGTGTTTGTGAGAGAGATAGTGTGCCTGTGTGTCTGAAAGGGAGAGTGTCTGTGTGTGTGAGTGTGTGTCGATGTGTGTTTGTGAGAGAGAAATAGTGTGCATATGTGTGTCTGAAAGAGAGAGTGTGTCTGTGTGTGATAGTGTGTCTGTGTGTGTGTGTGTGTCTGTGCTTGTGCGAGAGAGTGCATCTGTGTATGTGTGTGAGAGAGACAGTGTGCCTATGTGTGTATGTGTGTGAGAGAGAGTTGTGCCTATGGGTATGTGCGTCTGAGAGTGTGTCTGTGTGTGTTTGAGGGAGCATGTGTCTGTGTGAGAGTGTGCCTGTGTGTGTGAGAGAGAGTTGTGCCTATGTGTATGTGTCTGTGAGAGTGTGTCTGTGTGTGTTTGAGGGAGCGTGTGTCTGTGTGCGTATGTGTGTGTGAGAGAGAGTGTGTGTAAACTCGCCAATCTTATCAGGTGCCCATGAATATAAAATCCAGCTGCTGTTTCAGGTGAATTGGTCCTTGTGTCTCCAAAGACACAAAAGCTGCAAGAGTGACTTAACTGGGGGAAAGAGAGTGCTGTTCATTCCGGTGGGGATTCATCCAGTAAACCTCCCCACACACTAACATCCCTCTGGCAATGCAGTAACTAGTCCTGCACACAGTGCCCCAGGTACAAACCAATGTAATGTCACCCTAGTCTTACCAGAGCATGGGACAGCTCCTCACTAGAGACCGGTGTCTGGTGGGGATTTAATCAGAGGGTCACCATGGCCCAGCTGAGGGGAGAAGTTGTGAAGGAGAGTCCTTCAGAATAACTTCAGCTAGTGTGGTAAACCAACTGAGCTAACCGACCTCACTCAGGGGCATGCACTGTATAACCCAATCATTGCCAGCCTGCACCTCAATAGGAGCCACGAGCAAGGCCATTCAGCCCCCACCCTAACCCAGAAGGGAGAGCACGGGAAGCTGATGAAGGAAACAAGCCCCTCCCATGTGGCCTTCTGAAATGGAGCTGGAGGACAGGGCAGACCTGGCCTGCTGTTTGCTTCCCCGGGACTGTCCTGCTCCACCTTACAGTGAGAGACTGAGGGGAACCTCAAGGAGATTTCACTTCTCACTGAGAGGCTGCAACTCCAATCCAAATCAGGCTGGTTCCCTCCGAGACTCACGGAAGGGTGCAACACTCTACAGATCAGGGCCTTGTGGAGTCATAACCTCCAGTGTGGGGGCCAAGAGCTGGGAGGTAGTGTTAAGGACAGAAGACCATCCGAAATAGGAACAGGAGGAGACCATTCAGACCCTCGAGCCTGCTCTACTATTCAATAGGATCGTGAATGATTTAGCATTTGATTTGGGAGCTGAAACCAGGAGAGTGCAAAGACAGAGAGAATCAAATTATTCTGCTATAAGGAATCATCAGACAGAAGCTGGAACCAGAGATAGTGAACACACGCACACGCACACACAGACACAGACACGCAAATGCACACACACACGAGTTCAGGCTGTTTCTGGGAATTTTACCACAAGGGGCGAGCTCTATACTAAGGAGAGACAAAGGCGCAAAATGCTAGAGAGAGGGAAGCTCCACAGTCTGATCCCACCGATCTCACTGCTTCCCACTCCCATGAGACCTCTCATGTCTATTTCTGTGTTCCCAGTTCTCTCTCCCACATCTTTCCTTCAATTCCTATCTCTCAAAATTCTTCACATCTCTGCCCTGTTGATATTTCCCTGTAGATTCCCTTCCTTCAACACTCTACCACTTTGTCACCGCACCATGTTTTTCAGGAATGCTGAATCATTCAATCTTTTACAAAACAAACATCTTGCTCATCTCTCTCTGCAACTTTCTCTCACCTCTGTGGGATCTTGCCAATCTTGTCTGTACATCATTCTCGCTGCATCGCAGCAGAACCCCACCACCACCAAACTCTCTCAGCTCTATCTCTCTGCTGCTGCAAATCCTCTCTCTCTGTGTCCTATATCTCTCCCTGGTTTTTCTCTCTTGCTGTCTATCTGACCTTCTCTCCATGTCTTCGCCTTCCCTTTTTCACCTTGTATCTGTCTGACATTGTATTTCTCTTCCTGGGGTTTTACTCTCTCTCTCTCTCTCTCTCTCCCCCCTTTCTCTCTCTGCCTCTACCCTGCTCTCTTTCAGTTCTTCTCACTTTCTCTCCCTCCCAATGTCTGCCTGTCTTTCTCTTGTTCTCTCCCTCCCTTTCACTGTCTGTCTGTTCATCTCTCTTTATCTCTTGTAGTTTCTCTTCCTCTTTCTCCCTGGACCTCTCTGCTCTGTCCCAGTGACTGGGGAAGGTACATTGAGAAGAGTTTGTCTCTTTGTCACTGGATTCAGTACAGTTAATGCAGGGGGATCAACCTTTTCCTAGTCTCTTCCGGGTTTTACCCACACCGTGGGGAGGGGGTGAGTGTAAGGGACATAAATTACTTTCCTCATTGAGTCTGAAATCAAGCAAAAGAGAAGGGAAGAGTGATAAAAAGAGAGAAAGAGACATGAAGAGAGTGGGGATGGAGAAAGTGAGGACAGAGAGAGGTGGGCAATGAGAGACAGGGAGACGGAGAGAGTGAGAGAAGGACAGAGTGAGAGAGACAGGGAGAAGAAGAAGGACACATATGGAAGGAGAAGGGCAGTGTGTGTGGCTAGAGAATGGTTGCAGAGTGGGATCTTGCTGTGTTAGTCTCTGCACCATGTCCTCCAGCCCAGGAGCTGTGGGTCTACATGGGAAGGGGGAGAGTGGGAGACAAGGAGGGAGTGGGACAGCCAGAGACAGGAGGAGTGTTTGATGGGATTTTGGGGTTGGTGGAGAAAGGAGGGTCTGTTGTCAGAGAGAGAGAGAGAGAAATTGAGGGAGGGATAGCATGAGATGCAAAGTCTGAGACAGGACAGAGAAGAGGTCTCCACAGAAAGGATAGTCAGTGAGGCCATTCAGGGGCCAATCCTGAGGATCCTGAACAGGACCAGATTCATTTAATGGGGGAGGGGAGGGGAATGGGCAGAAAAGACTCCATATGTGATGCAAACCTGTAATTCTGGCACTGGGAAATTGCTGTGCAATAAAACAGCCACAGGCGAGGCAGTCAACCCAGACTCATTTACCTGTGTGAGAAAGTGAGGACTGCAGATGCTGGAAAGTCAGAGTTACAAAGTGTGGAGCTGGAGAAGCACAGCGGGTCAGCCAGGAGAGTCGATGGTTCAGGCCTGACCTGCTGGGCTTTTCCAGCTCCACACTTTTCCACTCATTTCCCGCTGCCCCAAGGAGTGGGGCTCACAGCAATGTTGGGGGCAGCGAAATATTTGGTGGGGCAATTATTTGGGAGGGGATATTTGGGAGGAGAGTGAAAATGGGGGCATTGTATTTTTGAGGAGGTTCAAAATTAGGTGAGATCTTTCAGGTTTGAAATAGTGAATAACAGAAATGGAGGGTGAGAAAAAGGGAGAGAGAGATCGAGAGTGTGGGGATGGAGAAGGGGGTAGGAGAAAGATGGGCAGAGAGAGACAGGGAAAGAGAGAGAGTGAGAGAAAGACAGACAGAGAGAGAGAGAGACAGAAGAGCAGAGGGAGAGAGGACAGAGAGAGGGAGAGAAGGGGAAGTCAGACTGAGACAAACAGGAGTTAAAACATGGACAGACTGAAGGGGTGACACTCGTTATTCCAGTTGGTTTCCACTCTCTCTCGATGGTTTTTCACATTCCCTCTCTCCCATGCTCCTGGGTTTTGCTTCAGCCTCTCTCTCTCTCTCTCTCTCCACCTGGTTTTGCCTCTTGGTCTGCCAAACTCTTTTCTCTCTTCCTCTGTCTCTCTGGATAGTCAGATGGTCTGTGTCTCTTGCCATGCTGGTCTCCTCAGAAGGACTCCAGAGATTCAGGCAATCAGTTTACAGATAAACCCTGTTTTTGTTCATTTCTGGATGGTTTTCCGGCACTTTTATCGTTCTGGCCAATTAGGAGAATCCGTTACTAGTTTGAAGCATTGCCAATCATTTGGATGGCTTGTTGCTGTTAGTTTCTTTGTGTAGCAGGACCCAGTGCCTTCCTGTCTGGGCCCACATTGTTTGGTAGATACCTCTGTCCAGAATAACTGTTGCCTTTTACATTATGCTGTGTTTGCGCTGTGCCTGGTGTGCGGGTTTTGTGATTTGGGAGATTTCCTTGGCCAATAAACCTTCGCTGTCTATCTGTGTTTTAGACAGGAGGTTGTGACATCTCCCCCCAACTCATCCACTTGAAAGGAAAGAAAAGAAGCTTATGCAATAAATTACAAACCTAATTTTATTAGCTGGTTATGCTTGTTGTCAGAGTAGCCAGCTGTCTGTGCAAAAGCCATTGTGTACATTGGTCAAACTGATGGTCTTATGGCTGATAAGTGATATCAAAAAATCTTGACAAAACAGAATCAGGCCGTTCGGCCCACTGAGTCCACAATGACCCTCTGAAGAGAATCCAAGTCAGTCCCACTCCCCCGATGATATCCCTGAAACCCCGCATTTCCTATGGCTATTCCAGCTAGCCCGAATATCCCTTGACACAATGGGCAATTTAACATGGCCAATCTGTCGTAATGGCAACTATGGGCAGGAAATCAATACTGCTCCAGCCAGGAACACTCAAACACTGCAAATGAATGAAACTAAAGTGATCACCCGGGGAGTTCCATCTACCTTCCAGTCCCTGGGGGTGTGTCCAGGCATTATTCACCATGATCGTACCCATCTGTCACAGCCTGCAATCCTAACCACCAGTATCCCGAGATATATCAAGGTGAGTGCGGTTAGGACCACAGCCGATGTGAGAAGAGCCGAATTCTTGGATAACGGGCTATAGGAATGTCATGGTATGACCTGGTCCTTCACATTATGTAAGTATGGTCCCTGTCAATGTTCCCTCTATCTCCACAGAAAGTGGGAGGTAATCATGGTCGCCCATCCAAATACGTTTTTTTATACAACTCCGATAATTTGGACTTCGTCCTAACTTTGTCACTTGAGTTAATTGGAATCCCTCGTACCAAGCCCAGGTGTCCCAACGAGAGTGTCCTGACAGCTGTTATTAACCCAGCCGTTGGTCACTCACAGTGAGAGATGTTCGTGTAGGTGTTCTCCTGGAACAAATATTTACGCTCTTTGTCACGAATCCAGGATGGGATATTCCCTTGGCTGGCCCACCTGAGTTCCTCCTTCAGCTGTTCCATCATTCTGTTACCGTAGATTCTGCACAGGGTGTGGTTTTACTGCTCACCGTCACCTCTGCTTGGGCCCTGGATGATCTGGATAATTGTTTTGGTGTGACCCTCCAGTTTGGTCTCTAAGTGATGGTTAATCTGATGTTCCACTAGTTGTCCCATGGTCTGAAGATAAGACCATAAGACTTAGGAGTGGAAGTAAGGCCATTCGGGCCATCGAGTCCACTCCACCATTCAATCATGGCGGATGGGCATTTCAACTCCACTTACCTGCATTCTCCCCTGGGGTTCCTTTATTCAGTCATTCTCAAGCTCATTAGAGAGTTGTTGGGTCAGGATCCTGAGTTTATTCTCCAAATTAGCAAAGTCAACGTACTGACCGGTAACACTCCTGCCCTGTATACCGTGGCTACATCATTAAGGAGTTCTCTTTTCATTCATCTGTTAATTACTGTTCTGGGTTTTTCCTCATATTTCCCTGCCCTTCATCCCATTATCCTGTGGGCCAATTGGGAACATAATAATTTTAATGAGGAAGGACGCCATTCTGGTTACTGTACCCCTGATGTATTTATTATGATGAGTGTCAGTTTGTGGTAAATGTTAGTGAACAAGGAATTCCCTGTGAGTTTAATGACTAGCCCATTACAAGAGCCTGATGTGTATGGGACAAGCTGTGGGAGGTGCCTTCCCTCCTGGTCTCAGCCCGTTTTTAATTTTGTTTCTGAGAATTTTCCCTGATGGGCTTCCTGAGGTATCACTGTCTGAACTCTGACCCCTTCTCCGGGCTGTGTGCTCAGTATCTCACGACCATAAACCCGTTCTCGGGGAAACCCGACCAATCGCCTGTGATCCCTGAGCTCCTGTAACACAATGTGGAAATCCCTAAAGTTTATTTCGTATTCAGCGATTAATTAGCAGAGGGCCCAAGCCTCCTGCAACCACACCTCCTCCCTCACCTCCATCCAAGTTCCTAAAGGAGCCTTTCACATCCATCAAAGTTTTACCTGCACACCAACCAATATCATTTATTGTATCCGTTGCTCCCGATGCGGTCTCCTCTGCATTGGGGAGACTGGACGCCTCCTAGCTGAGCACTTTAGGGGACATCTCTGGGACACCCGCACCAATCAACCCCACCACCCCGTGGCCCAACGTTTCAACTCCCCCACCCACTCTGCCGAGGACATGAAGGTCCTGGGCCTCTTTCACCGCCGCACCCTCACCACCAGACGCCTGGAGGAAGAACGCCTCATCTTCCTCCTCGGAACACTTCAGCCCCAGGGCATCAATGTCGACTTCCCCTTCCCCCACCTTACCCCAGTTCCAAACTTCCAGCTCAGCACTGTCCCATGACCTGTCCTACCTGCCTATCTTCTTTTCCACCTATCCACTCCACCCTCCCCCCATCCTAACACCTTCATCCCCATCCCCACTCATCTATTGTATTCTATGCTACTTTCTCCCCACCCCGACTCTCCTCTCATTTATCTCTCCAACCTTCAGGCTCTCTGCCTGTATTCCTGATGAAGGGCTTTGGGCCGAAACGTCGATTTTACTGCTCCTCGGATGCTGCCTGAACTGCTGTGCTTTTCCAGCACCACTCTAATCTAGAATCTCATTACAGAGGGCAACTTAGGGGTCGAATCCCAGGTGTCCCTCCTTCTTTCTGAGACACGGGAGACAAAGGCTCGGGCCCAGTTTCTCATTGCGAAGAGAGGTTCAGGTCATATCCCTGAAAGCCCAGAAAAAGGACCCAGAGTCTCCGGGGGAAGCTGACGGGGGGGAGGGGGAGGGACAATCCGCTGGTTGTTGTTCTGCATCTATGTAGCGCCTCTAAAGAATCTGCCTTATCCTGCCCTCGAGCAGTGAGGACGGCTGATTTCATCACATCACAGATGCCCCTCCCGAGCTGTTGGCCCTCAGTGAGAGCTGAATGGCCTGTTGGACTTAGGCACATGTCGATTAATTTGGTTTGCTCCTCAGCATCCACTCTGTGTATGACAGACTGTCGGTCAATCTCATCCAAACATGTATCTGGGACGGAGACGGGATCGTTTTGGTGCTGCCCACCAGCTGGGTACCTGGAATGGTTGTATAGGAGTAAGTCCATCAGCTGTTTGACACTGGGTAACCACAGGGTTCATGGAATCTGAGTTCGGCTGTGTCTCAGGGCTGGGGGCAAAAGGTGCAGTTACCAGGGAGACAGGCAGTGGGAGTTTTCATCTGTGGGAGGGTGTGGATGTGTCAGTGTGGGGCCTGTTGTTATCTCTCTGGGGAGGTAGAACCCCAAAGGCACACACTATCCCATTCTGGGAGGAGTCCTGGTTCCCTAGGGATTGTATTTGCTCCTCTCACCTCCTACTAGGGCCTGATGTGTGTTGCTCCGTGTTGCAGGTATACATGACCCATACAGCTGCTTGGAGCTCATACACTGTCCTCTCAGATTGTCAATGTATCCTGAGGCTGCCTCCCCATCCCCAGAGACCCTCCTTTCACTGGATTGGGCTCTTCCCAATTGGAACTGGAGTAGTCCCATGTGGGTGAGATTTTCCTGCAACGTTCTGTCCTGCTCATTGTGTCAGAGACCTAGCTCGGTCACAGCCTGTAGGTTTCCCTGGGGTGACCGGATCCCAGCTGCCTTATCCCAGCCGGGGGTCCTCCAGGCTATCGGCAGTGGAGTGAGCATTCCAGCATCTTTCCCCAGTTCTCTATGGGCATCTCACCACAGCTCCTGGGCCAGGAATCCTTCACTGCAAGGCCAGGCTGGCTTCCTGTGAAATTCTGCAGGACTGTTTCACATTTGTCCCGGCTCGTGTTCATGTTGCTTTAGCCGCTTCTGTATTATGGGACAGGCGAGTATGTTCATAGAGACATAGAGTTCTACAGCATGGAGACAGGCTCTTTGGCCCAAACTGGCCCATCCACACTAACCCCGTTTCCCTGCACTTAGCCCATATCCTTCCAATACGTTCCTATCCATGTATTTGTCCAAGTGCATTTTAAATGTTATTAAATGTATCCCCCTCGAATACTTCCACTGGTAGTTCATTCGGTATGGGTAAAACACTCAGGTTCCCTTTTAATCTTTCCCCTTTCACCTGAAACTGATGCCCTTTCGTCCTCGATTCCCAAACCTTGGATAAAGACTGAATGCATTCACCTCATCCATGCCTCCCATGATCTTATACACCTCTATAAGGACATTCCTCCCCCCCCCCCCCCCACACCCCCACCGTCAGTCTCTTACACACGAAAGAAAATGTCCTAACTTGTCTCTCTATAACTGTCTAGTTGAGTTCTGGCAACATCCTTGTAAATTTCTTCTGTCCTCTTTCCAGTATAATAACATCCTTCCTATAGCAAGGTTGGTAAAACTGACCACAATACTCCAAGTGCGGCCTCACCAACATCCTGCACAACTACAACAGAACTTCCCAACTTCGATATTCCATGCCCTGACTGGTGAAGGGCCCAGTGTGCCAAAAGCCTTCTTCACTGCCCTGTCTCCTTGAGTTCAGAGAACCGTGCTCCTGGAATCCAAGGTCCCTCTGTTCCACGACACTCCTTCAGGCCCTACCATTCACCATGAAACCCCTGTCTTGATTTGTCTTTCCAAAATACAAGATCTTGCCCTTGTCTGTATTAAACTCCATTTGCCATTTCTCAGCCCAATTCCCCAGCTGATCAAGGCCCTGTTGCAATTGATGCAAACCTTCCTCACTTAATTTAGTGTAATCTGAAAACTTTCTAATCATGCCTTAAACATCCTCATCCAAATCATTTATATAGATAACAAACAGCAATGGGCCTAGCACTGACCAGCCCAGTGGCACAGTGGCTTAGTGGTTAGCACTGCTGTCTCACAGCACTGTGGTCCTGGGTTTAATTCCAACCTCACAGGATGGTCTGTGTGGGTTCGATCCTGTTAGGGTTAGATTTCCTACAGTTTGGAAACAGGCCATTTGGCCCAACAAGTCCACACCGACCTGCTGAAGAGTAACCCACCTAGAGCCATTCTCCTTACCCAATATTTACCCTTGATGAATGCACCTAGCATTATGGACAATTTAGCACGGCCGATTCATCTGACCTGCACATTTTTGGATTGTGGGAGGAAATCGGAGCACCCAAATGAAACCCTCGCAGACACAGGGAGAATGTGGAAACTCCACACAGTCACCCGAGACTGGGGTCCAAATCGGGTCCTTGGCACTTTGCGGCAGCAGTGACAATAACTGAGACATCATGCAACACCAACTGAGTTTGTACATTCTCCCCGTGGCTGCGTGGGTTTCCTCTGGGTGCTCCGGTTTCCTCCCACAACCCAAAGATGTGCAGGTCAGGTAAACTGGCAATGCTCAGTTGCCTATAGTGTTCATGGACGTGTAAGTAAGTTGCATTAGTCAGGGGTAAATGTAGATTAACAGGGTAGGGGAATGGGTTTGTGAGGAATAATCTTCAGAGGGCCATTAGACTTGTTGGGCTGAAGGGCCTGTTTCCACAGAGGAGGGATTCTATGATTCTATGACCACTGAAGCACACCACTCGTCACAGGCCTCCAGTCTGACTGTTACCCTCTGCTTCCTGCTATCAGGCAGTTGTATACCCAGTTTGCCAACGCCTCCTGGATTTCATGCGATCTAACCTTCCAGAGCAAGGTACCATGTGGAACCTTATCAAACACCTCACTGAAATCTGTAGAGTCTACATGTCTACACATCTGTAGAGTCTGCTCGTCAAACTTCCTGATCACTTCATCAAAGAACACTAACAAATTTGTGAGGCATGGTCTCCCACGCACGAGGCTATGCTGACTACTCCCAATCAAAATCTGTATTTCCAAATGCATGTACATCTAATCTCTCAGAATCTTCTCAAGTAACTTACTGACCACACACGTTCAGCTGTCTGATTTCTTGTTCCAGCTTTTTCTTTGCAGCCCTTCTCGAATAAGGGCACAACATTTGCTGCCCTCCAATCTTTGAGACCTCACCCGTGGCTAACGATGATGCAAAAAGCTCAGCCAGGGACCCCACAATTTCTTCTCTTGCCTCTTGCAGTGTTGTTTTAATATGTTTGGTCAGGATCAGGACATTTATCCATATTCATACATTCTAATGCATTCAACATTTCCTCTCCTGTGATATGGACTATCCCCAAGAGATCATCACTAACTTCCCCAATTTCCCAAGCCTTCATGTCCTTCTCCACGCTCAAAACAGAGGAGAAATAACTCCTGCGATTCTGCACAAACATGTCCACTTTGGTCCTTGAATGGTCCTGGTCTCTCTCTAGTTATTCTTTGTCCTTTAATATAATTCAAGAATCTCTTTGGATTTACCCAAATCTTCTCAGCCAAGGTCATCTGCCCTCCTGATTCCCTTCTTCAGTAAACTCTTGTATCCCCTATGTATCCCCAGGTGTTCCCTTGACCCCAGCTGCCTGTACCTGAGCCATGCTTACTTTTTTTCTGGTTAAAGCCTCAATGTCTCTTGTCATCCAGGGTTCCTTATTCCTGTCAACCTTGCTTTTCACACTCACAGGAACGGACAGATCTTGAACTGTAGCTGTCCCACATTTAAAGAACTTCCACCTACCAGAGGTCCAGTTGCCTGCAAACAAACTTCTCAAACCAACCCCTGCAAGCTGCTGGCTAATTCCGTCAAAATGTGCTTTGTCCCAATGTCGAATTAGCACCTGGGGAACATTCTGTCTCACTCCACAATGATTACAATATTAATATAACTGTGATCACTGGTTCCAAGTGCTCCCCCACTGTCACCTCAGTCCGAACATTCTGGTTCGGTTGTTTACCTTGTTTTTAGAAATAACTGGACTTCACCCTCAGCATCTCAATGTGCACTTGTGGGACTTTATCTCTTCCATATGAAGGAATGGGACCCAGAAATCTCTATTTAATCTGGCTCCCATCAAACTTCCCAGGAACAGTGCTGCCCAGGTTATCAGTGTTCCCAGCTAACTACAGCAAGGCACAGAAAGGATTCAAAGTGAATCATCACTGAAACGGTTCTCATGTAAATATTCCAGATTAGTTTGAAAATGAACTTAGATCTGGAGGAAAGCTTCCTCGAAGTGCCCCATCGAACACTCTGGAGATTGACAGCACATAATGTTATGTCAATGTTGCCACAGTCAAATACACAAAGGAGAAAGTGAGAACTGCAGATGCTGGAGATCAGAGCTAAGAACGTGTTGCTGGAAAAGTGCAGCAGGTCAGGCAGCATCCACGGAACAGGAGAATCGACGTTTCGTGCATCAGCCCTTCTTCAGGAATTTTCTGAAGAAAGGCTGATGCCCACAACGTCAATTCTCCTGTTCCTTGGATGCTGCCTGACCTCCTGCGCTTTTCCAGCAACACATTTTCAGCTCAAATACACAAAGGAGAGGATTAATTATTAATACCTGCATCTCTCTGACCTGATCTGGGAGATATGGGTCAGGAGGGGGAGATTACTTTGTTGGGTGGGGGTCAGTAGGGAGGGGGAGATTGCAGTGTTGGGTAGGGGTCAGTCAGGGAGCGGGAGATTGGAGTGTTGGATAGGGATCAGTCAGGGAGGGGTAGGTTGCAGTGTTGTGTAGGGATCAGTCAGGGATGGGGTGAGTGCAGTGTTGGGTAGGGATCAGTCAGGGAGGGGGAGATTACAGTGTTGGGTAGGGATCAGTCAGGGAAGGGGGAGATTACAGTGTTGGGTAGGGATCAGTCATGGAGGGGGTGGTTGCTGTGTTGGGTAAGGATCAGTAAGGGAGGGGGAGATTGGAGTGTTGGGTAGGGATCAGTTAATGAGGGGTTGAGTGCAGTGTTGGGTAGGGATCAGTCAGGGAGGGGGAGATTGCAGTGTTGGGTAGGGATCAGTCAGTGAGGGGGTGATTTAAGTCTAGTTAGGGATCAGTCAGGGAGGGGGAGATTGCAGTGTTGTGTCAGCATCAGTCAGGGAGAGTGTGAGTGCAGTGTTGGATAGGGATCAGTCAGGGAGGAGGTGATTGCAATGTTGGTTTGAGTTCAGTCAGCGAGGGGGAGATTACAGTGTTGAGTAGGGATCAGTCAGGGAGGTGAGATTGCAGTGTTGGCTAGGGATCAGTCAGGGAGGTGAGATTGCAGTGTTGGGTAGGGATCAGTCAGGGAGGGGGTGATTACAGTGTTGGGTAGTGATTATTCAGGGAGAGGAGATTGCAGTGTTAGTTACTGATCCGTCAGGGAGGGGGAGATTGCAGTGTTGGGTTAGGATCGGTCAGGGAGGGGGAGATTGCAGTGTTGGGTAGGGATCAGTCAGGGAGGGTGAGATTGCAGTGTTGGGTAGGGATCAGTCAGGGAGGTGAGATTGCAGTGTTGGGTAGGGATCAGTCAGGGAGGTGAGATTGCAGTGTTGGGTAGGGATCAGTCAGGGAGGGGGAGATTGCAGGGTTGGGTAGGGATCAGTCAGGGAGGGGGTGATTGCAGTGTTGGGTAGGGATCAGTCAGGGAGGGGGAGATTGCAGGGTTGGGTAGGGATCAGTCAGGGAGGGGGAGATTGCAGGGTTGGTTAGGGATCAGTCAGGGAGAGGAGATTGCAGTGTTAGTTACTGATCCGTCAGGGAGGGGGGGGGTTGCAGTGTTGGGTAGGGATCAGTCAGGGAGGTGAGATTGCAGCGTTGGATAGGGATCAGTCAGGAAGGGGATGAGTGCAGTATTGGTTTAGGATCAGTCAGGAAGGGGTAGGTTACAATGTTGTGTCAGGATCAGTCAGGGAGGGGGAGATTGCAGGGTTGGGTTGGGATCAGTCCGCGGGAGATTGAAGTGTTGGGTTGGGATCAGTCAGGGAGGCGAGATTGCAGTGTTGGGTAGGGATCAGTCAGGGAGGGGGAGATTGCAGGGTTGGGTAGGGATCAGTCAGGGAGGGGGTGATTACAGTGTTGGGTAGGGATCAGTCAGGGAGGGGGAGAGTGCAGTGTTGGGCAGGGATCAGTCAGGGAGGGGGAGATTACAGTGTTGGATAGGGATCAGTCAGGAAGGGGATGAGTGCAGTATTGGTTTAGGATCAGTCAGGAAGGGGTAGGTTACAATGTTGTGTCAGGATCAGTCAGGGAGGGGGAGATTGCAGGGTTGGGTTGGGATCAGTCGGGGGGAGATTGAAGTGTTGGGTAGGGATCAGTCAGGGAGGTGGGGTTAAGTCTTGGTTAGGGATCAGTCAGGGAGTGGTGATTGCAGTGTTGAGTAGTGATCATTCATGGCGGGGGTGATTGCAATGCTGGATAAGGATCAGTCAGAAAGGGGGAGGTTACAATGTTGTGACAGGATCAGTCAGAGAGGGGGAGATGGCAGGGTTGGGTAGTGATCATTTAGGGAAAGGAGATTGCATTGTTAGTTACTGATCCGTCAGGGAGGGGGAGATTGCAGTGTTGGGGAGGGATCAGTCAGGGAGGTGAGATTGCAGTGTTGGGTTGGGATCAGTCAGGGAGGGGGAGATTGCAGTGTTGGGTGGGGATCAGTCAGGGAGGGGGAGATTGCAGTGTTGGGTCGGGATCAGTCAGGGAGGGGGAGATTGCAGTGTTGGGTCGGGATCAGTCAGGGAGGGGGAGATTGCAGTGTTGGGTCGGGATCAGTCAGGGAGGGGGAGATTGCAGTGTTGGGTAGGGATCAGTCAGGGAGGGGGAGATTGCAGTGTTGGGTCGGGATCAGTCAGGGAGGGGGAGATTGCAGTGTTGGGTCGGGATCAGTCAGGGAGGGGGAGATTGCAGTGTTGGGTCGGGATCAGTCAGGGAGGGGGAGATTGCAGTGTTGGGTAGGGATCAGTCAGGGAGGGGGAGATTGCAGTGTTGGGTCGGGATCAGTCAGGGAGGGGGAGATTGCAGTGTTGGGTCGGGATCAGTCAGGGAGGGGGAGATTGCAGTGTTGGGTCGGGATCAGTCAGGGAGGGGGAGATTGCAGTGTTGGGTCGGGATCAGTCAGGGAGGGGGAGATTGCAGTGTTGGGTAGGGATCAGATAGGGAGGGGGATATTGGAGTGTTGGGTAGGGATCAGTTAATGAGGGGGTGAGATTTCAGTGTTGGGAAAGGATCAGTCTGGGGGAAGATTGCAGTGTTTGGTAGTGATCAGTCAGTGAGGGGGTGATTTAAGTCTAGTTAGAGATCAGTCAGGGAGGGGGAGATTGCAGTGTTGTGTCGGCATCAGTCAGGGAGAGTGTGAGTGCAGTGTTAGATAGGGAACAGTCAGGGAGGGGGTAATTGTAGTCTTTGGTAGGCATCAGTCAGGTAGTGGACAGTGAAGAATGTTACTTCACATTACAATGGGATGGTGAACTGATGGGCCAATGGGCTGAAGAGTGGGAGATGGAGCTTAATTCAGATAAATAAGAAGCGCTGCATTTTGGGAAAGCAACTCTTCGCAGGACTGATACACTTAATGTTAATGTCCCAGGGAGTGTTTCTGAACAAAGAGACCTTGGAGTGCAGGTTCATTGTTCCTTGAAAGGAGAAATGTGGGTCGATAGGATACCGAAGAAGGTGTTTGGTATGGTTGTGTTTACTGTTCAGTGCATTGAGTAGAGGAGTTGGGAGGGCATGTTGTAGCTATACAGGATATTGGATAAGCCAGCTTTGGAATATTGTATGAAATTCTTGTCTCCTCCCTCTCGGAAGAATATTGTGTAATTTGAAAGGGCTTAGAAAAGATTTGCAAAGATGCTGCCAGGGTTGGAGGATTTGAGCTACAAGGAGAGGTTAAATGGGCTGGGCCTGCTTTCCCTGGAATGTCTGAAGCTGCGGGGTAACCCATATGGAAGTTTATAAAACCATGAAAGGCATGGATAGGATTAACAGACAAGATCTTTTCCCTGGGGTGGGATAGTCCAGAACTGGAGGGCCTAGGTTCAGGATGAGAGGGGAAAGATATAAAAGGAATCTAAGGGACAACGTTTTGATGTGGAGGGTGTTGCGTGTATGGAATGACCTGCCAGATGAAGTGGTGGAGACTGGTACAATTACTGCATTTAAAAGGCATCTGGATGGGTATACGAACAGGAAGGGTTGAGAGGGATTTGGGCCAAGTGCTGGCAAATGTGACGAGATTATGTTAGGATATGTGGGTGACGTGGATGAGTTGGACCGAAGGCCCTGTTTCTGTGCTGTCCATCTCAATGACTGTAAATGTTTTGCACTGTCCATTACCAGCCATACACTTCACTGTTTCCCCTGTTAACCTTGGTCAGGTTGTGATTGTAGGGTGTGCTTTATGGTCACTTTAAAAATCCATCATCTCGCTTAATTCCACTACGCTACAATTTCCCAGGGGATATCTCAGTGTGACATTACTCCTTCCCTCAGCGTCCTCACCCAACGGTCGATCTGAGATAGTCACCTCCCTGGCCGTTTGCACAATGTGTTATTCAAAGAAACACTGACACAAACATTCAAAGAGGAGTTCGGAGAACATCACTTTTGCCGATGTGACTGTCCCAGATTACACAAAGACTGAAGTCACCCAGAATTATCACAGTGCCTTTGCAGTACACAGGAATTCATTGGAATGTGTGACAGGTCTGAGCAATGAAATGCTGTTCGGCAGCCTCTAAACTGTTCTCCTGCTTGTGTTTTTGACACGTGTTACCCAGAATCTGCATTCAGACTGATTCAGCTTCATCATCTGAGGCCAAATGCTTTCTCTGTACTGCCTTTGTTACCCATTACTGTCAGGGTTACCCATCCTGCTCTCCCAGAGATCCCTCAAGGAGGTGTACAATAGAATATTCATGTTCCACCTTTTGTTCACCCTGTCACCACTAAATCTCATTTATCTCTGTGCCCCAGTCCATCCACCTTATTGCAGAGACTTTATCCAGTCCAAAAAAGAACATTACAATTGACTCTTTCCACAATTTCTTGTCACAGTCCAATTCACTGATGTACAGTTTCAATTAAACTCTGTCTCTTCCTGTTCCTTTCTGCTTGTCTTCAGCTACATTGCCATTTCTCTTTGGATTTGGAAAGCTCCTTTCACCTGAATCCTCTGCATCCTATCTGTCAGGTTAAAGTCCTGCCCATAAGCCTACCGACATGATTGGCCAGGACACTGCTCCCAGGGGTGGGGTAGTCCAGAACTGAAGGGCCTAGGTTCAGGATGAGAGGGGAAAGATATAAAAGGAACCTAAGGGACAACTCCCAGCGGTGTTGTGTTTAATTCACTCATGGGATGTTGCTGTCTCTGGCTGGCCAGCATCGCATGCCCACCCTGAGCTGCCCTTGAGCTGAGTGCCTTGCTGGATGATTACAGAGAGCAGTTTAGAGTCAACCCCATCGCTCTGGGTCTGGATCATGTGTAGGCCAGACCCGCTGTCTATAATAGATTTCCTTCCTAAAAGGATATTAAGCAGTTAGATGGGTTATACTGGACACCGGCATTAACATCTGGATGAACAGTCGAGTGAGAATAGCACGAGGCCATCACTTGTCCCACTCGTAGCTCACCTGTCACTGAGTACTGATCCCCGTGCACCATGAATCACAACCCTTTCATCATGACCATTGTGTGATCCTGATACCTTCCTGCACTCCAGTGATACCACTCAGTCTCTCTCCATGTGGTATCCCTCACTGTGTGGGTCTGATTGCTGCCTCTGTCAGTGTCTCTCACTCTTGCAGTTACTCCAGATCCTGAGCCAATGGAATTCCTCACTCCAGAGAGACGCAACTGCACAGGCTAGGGTTGGAGACTGGGATTTTCCAGATCTCTGTGGGACTCAGGGCCATTCTCCATGTGTAAACCTCACTGCATCAGTCTAATTTCCCATTCTGTCTATTTCTCCGTCTCCTGTAGGTCATCAGGATGTTCCTGTCTTCGCCGAATTCCGAACTCCTGTCTCGTCCATAACCACATCAAAGACGCTTGGTCAGTCAGAGAGACATGGAGAGGGAGGTCTGGAGCCTTCAGTAAATCTTGCAGCCGGTAAGATCACTCACAGTAAACAGCACAGTGAGGGGTTAGTGACCTTCTGTATTCAGACCTGGAAGACAGGACATAGACACAGAGCTGGGCAAGGAACAGCTTCATTCTAGGCTTCATTCACATCATCTTGTGAGGGACCTGCTTTCACCTCTGCTGTACTGGTCCTCCCTGGGACATCTCTCTCTGACTTTCTGTCTCTTTTTCTCTATCCCCTCTCTCACCCACCCACTCTCATTCTCTCTCTCACCCCCTCTCACCCTCTCTCTCCAAATCTCTTCCCCTCACTCATTATCTCTCTCTCACCCTCTCACTCACTCTTGCTCCAACCCCCTCGCTCACTCTCCACCTCATCCCTGTCTCTCACCGAACTCTCTCTCTCTCCCTCGCGTGCCTCTCCCTCACATCCCTCTCTCTCTGGCTCACCCTGTATCTCTCCCTAGCTCGCTCTCCCCCTCTTTCTATCTTACTCTCATTCTCTTTCTCTCTTGTCCCCTTATCATGCTCTCTCTCGATCTCTCAGTCTGTCTCGCATTTTCGTCCCCTCGCTCACTCACACTTGCACCTCTCTCTCTCTCTCCCTCGCGTGCCTCTCCCTCATGTCCCTCTCTCACTGGCTCGCCCTGTATCTCTCCCTATTTCGCTCTCACCTCTTTCTATCTTACTCTCTTTCTCTTTCTCTCTCACATCCCCTTATCGTTTTCGCTCTCTCGATCTCCGAGACTCTCTCTCGCATTCCGTCCCCTCACTCACTCTTTCTTTCTCGCTCGTTCCATCTCTCGCCCGTCTCTCTTGCTCACACCTCGCTCTCTCCCTCTTTCTCCCTTCACTCTCTCTCCCTTCTCTATCATTTTCTCCCCCTCTCTCTGCCCCCACTCTCTCCGCCCTCTCTCCCAACTTTCTCCCCTCTCTCTCCCCGCCTTACCCCATTCTCTCACCCCTCTCTCACCCCTCTCTCACCCCCTCTCTCACCCCCTCTGTGACACCCTCTGTCACACCCTCTGTCGACCCCCTCTCGACCCCCTCTCTCGACCTCCCTCTCTCGATCCCTTCTCTCGACCCCCCTCTCCTTCCTCTCTCTCTCCCCACCTCACCCCTCTCTCTCACCCCTCTCTCCCACTCTCTCCCCTACTTTCTCGATCCACTTTCTCGACCCCCTCACTTGACCCCTTCACTCTACCCACTCTCTCGACTCCCTCTCTCGACCCCGCGCTCTCAACCCTTCTCTCTCGACCCACCTTTCTCCATCCCCTCTCTCCCCACTCTCTCTCCCCCCCTCCCCATCTCTCCCCCTCTCAAACCCCTCACTCGACCCTCTCTCTCAACTCCCTCTCTCGACACCCTCTCTCGACTCCCTCTCGCTCTCCCAACCCCTCTATCCCCCCTCCACCTCCTTTCCCCCTCCTCCCTATTCCCCCTCTCTCAACCCCCTCTCTCGACTCCCTCTCTCTCATCCCTCTCTCCCCATCCCTCCCCCTCCCCTTCTCTCAACCCCCTCACTCGACCCCCTCACTCGATCCCCTCACTCCACCCCGTCTCTCGACTCCCCCTCTCTCGACTCCCTCTCTCACCCCTCTCTCCCCTTCTCTCTTCCCCCTCTCAGAACGCACTCTCTCTCCTCACTCACCACCTTTCAGTTCCCCTCTCTCCATACTCCCTCTCCACTTCCTCCCCCTCCCCCTCTCACAAATCCTGTCTCTCCCTCTCTCACCCTCGTCGCTCTCCCCGTCTCTCTCCTCCCCTCTCTCCCCTTTCTCTCCCCCTCCCTCTCCCCCTCTCTCTCCCTCTCACTTGACATCCCTCTCTCTCTTGACACCCCTCTCTCGACCTCCCCTCTTTCAAACCCCCTCACTTTACACAATCTCTCGACACCCTCTCACGACCCGCCTCTTTCGACCCCACCTCACGATCCATTCACTCGAACCGCCTCACTTGAACCCCTTCTCTCTCCCCCGATCTCCACCTCTCTCTCACTCGATCACCTCTCTCCCCCCTCTCTTTCCCCCTCTCTTGACCCCCTCTCTCAGTTCCCTCACTCGACCCCCCTCACTCGACCCCCCTCACTCGAGCCCTTCAATCGAACCCCTCAATCAACCCCGCCTCACTTGGCCCCCCTCACTCGACCCACTCTCTCGACATCCCATTGTCTATCCCCTCTCTCTCCCGCGTCTCTCCCGCCTCTCTCCCCCACTCTCCCCCTTCTCCCATTCTCTCCCTCCTCTACCCTACTCTCTCCCCAATCTACCCTACTCTCCCCGTCTCTCTCCCCTCTCTCTCCCACTCTCTCCCCCTCTCTCCCCTCCCCTTCTCTCACTCCTCTCTCCCCCTCTCTCC